>NC_091561.1:41149723-41152223 GCF_042767895.1 Penaeus vannamei
GGAGGAAAATATACCAAAAATATATAGAAATAAGGTGAAAATAAACTGATTAGAGATTTAATAAAACAGAACTTAAAACGAAACAGCAAACCGGAAAGTTTCGAACAACACATTCTACTGAAGATAACTAACCCATACGTAGATCTCCCATCTAAAAGAATTCCACAACACCAACACACATATATATACACCAAGTTTACACCCCCAAAAAACTCCTCCCCACCTGCAGAGGAATAGAACCCTGTATCATTTATAACGTTAATGCAAAAGTCAGCACTTTATTACTATGGATGACGTCAGAAGGGTACATTCTGAACAGTACTCCATAAGTAAGGTGTTCCAATGGACGTAATCAATTATTCTATTTGAATAAGAAAAAAAAAGCAATTTGGGTCTGAAATTCGAAGATATGTCTGTGTGAACTTCATGAAAAGGATCATAATGTCGTTAGATATTGCATTGGAATTTAGTGGTATATTCTCTTTGGTCTTCATAATTCCTTGATTTAATAATGAATCTTTGATTATTTCACCTACCGACGACTGAGAACATTTCACTTAGATATTTAGTTGTATGGAAATGATTTGTGTTCTCGTTTCCAAGAGTCGGAGAACAATGGTGAACAGTACTAGGAATTTTGATATGCTGTTGTGGTATTTTTCTCCTTCGTCTATTACAGTGGTTCTTAACTTCCAAGGGAGAAGCGAGCCCAAGGGAAAATGCAAGAATTTCTCTATTCATATTTGTTCTTCTTTTAACAAGATCTTGGTTAAATGATACGTTTAATAATAATGTGACTAGTTGCTAGAAAGATACCTCTCCTTTTTTTTCCTTCCTCTTTAATTATTATTTTTTCTTTTTCTTTTTTCTTTCAATTTCTTTTTTCGTTTTTCCCTTTTCTCTCCTTTTTTTAAATTTCTTTCAATTTCTTTTTTTCCTTTTTCTCTCCCTCATCTCATATATCATCGCCAATACAACCACGGCATATACCCCCCCCCCCCATCCGCCCGAATCTGGCAACCCTTTCGCTCTTTCCACTCATCCTAATTAAGCGAAGACTGTACCTTGTCGACCTAACGCACCACCTGACCCCACTGGACGCTTGACAGTTGCTTCCCTAACTTTCTGACCCTTGGCACACACACACATGCACGTCCTCGCTGCTCTAACAGCTTCGACTTGGATGAATTTCTTGTTCAGGTGATTGCTTTTGGTGAAAATTATTTAATGTGAAAGAGGATATTGTACTTTGGCTATATGTAAAGTGCGTGGGTTTGGACGCGTGTGCGGGAACAGTTGAATAAATATAATGTACTCGTGTGCACCTACACACACACACACACACGCACACGCACACACACGCACACGCACATGCACACACACACACACGCACACGCACACGCACACACACACACACACACACACACACACACACACACGCACGCACACGCACACACACACACATGTATATACTTATGTGTGTATAAATATACATATACACACACACACATACATATACAAACAAACAACCAAATAAATAAATAAACAAATACACGCAACAGACAAAGCGCACACAATCTCACAAACAGAAAAACAAACACTTACAAACGAGCAATCAAGCAAATAAACAAACAAGCAAATATACACACACTCAAAGAGAAACAAACACACTTTCACTCACACACAGACAAACACAGACATAGACACAAACAACCAAGCAAATAAACCAACAAACACACATACACTAAAACACAAACAAAGAAGCGAATATACGAAAAATACACAAACACAAACACAAACAAAACACACATACATACATTCAAATAAATTGATTGATAGATAAACAGATAAATAGAAAGATATTTTTCATATACCATCTTGATATTTTTAACCAGTCTCTATCTATCTATTCTATCTATCTGCCTAATCTACCTATTTTTATCTTGACCTCTATCCATCTTTCTCTCAATACATCAATTTATAGACTTCAACCGTATTAACTTAGATATTATTTAGATACGCTATTTCTGCTTTATTTTCAATATTTTTTGCCAACATATATTCATTACTTTATCTATATGTTATTCTTGTCATTGTTTATTTCTCATTTCCTTGCAACGAAAAAGGAATAATAATAATAAAATGAGAAACAACACGTAAAATACAGAAAGGTCAGGAGAGGTCAACTTTTTTGACCTTAGAATGAAACAGGAAACGATATTTTTCTTATCTTTTCTTGTATGTGTGTCTTGGCATATCCTTTAGACATGATCATCTGTGACTTATTCATATATTGTGTATCTTCATTATTCGTTATTTATCATTTAATATTCATCATTTATTTTGTTATTCTTATTATTTATTATGTTTTCAATGGAAAGGAAGAGTTATTTTTTATCATACTGAAAAACAATTATGTATTACCTTCGGGTACAGTGAATAAAAACGCATTTTTTTCTATCCTTCTTTCTCTCTATTATTCTCCCTCTCGCTCTCTTTC
>NC_091561.1:41157223-41164723 GCF_042767895.1 Penaeus vannamei
TGAAAAAAGAGACAGAGAAAAATAACAAAACCTGAATGACGAAGGAGATAAGAATAAGAAAAAATAAAAAATAAAAAAAAATCAAAACGTAGTTAGCATAAAGAACAGGAATGTCAGGAAGACCCCCCCCCCCAAAAAAAAAAAGAAACAAGAAAAGAATGAAAATAAAAGTTAAGAAAGAAATCCTGATGAAGATGAATAAAAAGAGAAAGAAAAGCGGCCACTGAGGCAAGTTAACGAAGAGAAAGAGAATGAAGAAGAAGAGGAAAGAAAAGAGAGAGAAAGGGAGACAGAAGAGAAAGAGAAAGAAGAAGAAGAGGAAAGAAAAGAGAGAGAAAGGGAAAAAGAAGAGAAAGAGAAAGAAGAAGACAAATGAAAAGAAAAATAAAAGAAGAGAAAGAGAGATAAGAAGGAGAAAGGAAAGAGGAAGAAAAGGAGAAAGAAGAAGGCAGAATAAAAGAAAAAGCAGAAAACAAATAAAAAAAGAAAGTGAAAAGAAGAGAAAGGGGAGAAAGGAGAAAGGAAAGCGGCCATAGGGGCAAGTCAGCGAAGAGAAAGAGAGAGAAAACAAAAAAGAAAAAAGGAAAAAGAAATAAAAGAAAAAAATGAGAAAGAGAGACAAAAAAGAAAAAAGAAAGAAAGAGAGAAATAAAAGAAAGAAAATGAGAAAGAAGAGAAAGAAAAAGAAAGAAGACAATGAGAAAAAGACAAAAAAAGAAGAAATAAAGAGAAAGAGAGAGAGAGAGATAGAGAAAGAGAAGCGTCTACAGGGGAGCACAGTCAAGCGAAGAGAAAGAGAGAGGAAACAAAAAAAGAAAGTTAAAAAATAAGAGAGAGAGAGCTGAAGAGAAAGCAGAAGAAGAAAAAAACAAAAGAATAAGAAAGGAGAAAGAGAGAGAGAAAAGAGAAAGAGAAGCGACCACAGGGGGCAAGTCAGCGAAGAGAAAGAGATAGAACAAAAAAAGAAAGAAAAAATAAGAGAGAAAAAGAGAGAAATAAAAGAAAGAAGAAGAAAACAAAAGGAAAGAATAAGAAAGGGAGAAAGAGAGAAAGAGAAAGAGAAGCGACCACAGGGAGCAAGTCAGCGCAGCCTCCCAGTCGGGCGTTTTTTCCCACGGGTCCAGACGAGCAGATGCTCCCACCTCCTCCTAGGATTTGCCCGGGGGGGAAGGGGGGTGGCGTGGAGAGGGGAGGGAAGGGGGGGAAGGAAAAGGGGGGTGTGGAGGGGGAGGAAAGTGGGGGGAGGGAAGAGAGGGGCGTGGAGGGGGAGGGAAGGGTGGGAGGGAAGGGGGGGGGCAGTTTGGAGAGGGAGGGAAGTAGGGACATTGGAGAGGGGGGGAAGGGGGGAGTGAAGAGGAGAGGGAGGAGGGAAAGGGAGGACTTGGACGCGGAGGGGGGAGGGAAGGGGGGGTCTGGGAGGGAGGGAGGGAAGGGGGAGGCGTGGTGCATGGAGAGGGAATGGGGAGGGACGTGGAGGTGGGAGGGAAGGGTGGGACATCAGAGAGGGGAGGGAAGGGGAGTGCGTGGAGCATGGAGAGAAGGAGGAGGGACAGCGGAGAGGGGAGGGATGGGAGCCGTAGAGGGGGAGGGAAGGTGGGACGCCGGAGAGAGGAGAGGGAAGGAAGGGTGGGACGTGGAGAGGGGAGGGAAGTGGGGGGTGGGCGCGGAGAGGGGGAGGGAAGGGGGAGAGGGGAGAGGGGAGAGAAGGGGGAGGAACGTGGAGAGGGGAGGGATGGGGGGAAACCGTGGAGGAGGGAAGGAAGGGGGGAGGCGTGGATCATGGAGGAAGGGAAGGGGGAGGGACGTGGAGGAGGGGAGGGAAGTGGGGAGGGAGGAGAGAGGGGAGTGTGTGATTATCACAACGTGAATGGACGATAAGATATGCATAACTCCTTTTACGAGGCATGCTTCTCTATGAACCCCAGGGGAAATGGGCGGCCTCGGAATTCCGCTATTTCAGGTCGTGAGACTAATGGGGAGGACGGAGGAAGGGGGGAGGGGAGGGAGGGAGGAGGGGGAAGGGGGAAAGTGGATAGCAAGGGTGGAGAGGGGAGGAGGAAGGGGGGAAGGTGGATGGGAAAGGTATGAGGGAGGACCGAGGAGGGGGGGGGGGGGGAGGAGGAAGGGGGAAGGGGGGAAAGTGGATAACAAGGAGGTGGGGAGGGGGAGGGAGGAAGGGGGAAGGTGGATAGGACAGGAATTGGGGAGAGACGGGAGGTTGGGGAGGGGAGTGGAGGAAGGGGGAAGGTGTGATAGGAAGGGAAGAGGGAGGACTTGGAGGAGAGGAGGGAGGGAGGGGGAGGGAGGGAAGGGGGAAGAAAGTGGATAGCTCCAAAAGGTGGGGGGGGGAGGGGGGGGGGAAGGTGGATAGGAAGGGAATGGGGAGGACGGAGGAAGGGGGGAGGAGGAGGGAGGGGAGGAGGGGGAAGGGGGGAAAGTGGATATAGCAAAGGCATGGGGAGGGGGAGGGAGTGAAGGGGGGAAGGTGGATAGGAAGGGAATGGAGGAGAGACGGAGGATGGTGGGGGAGGAGGGGAGGGGGAAGGGGCAAGGTGGATAGCAAGGGTGGGGAGGGGGGAGGGAGGAAGGGGGGAAGGGTGGATGTAAGGAAGGTATGAGGGAAGATGGAGGAGGGTGGGGGAGGGGGAGGGAGGAAGGGGGGGAAGGTGGATAGCAAGGGTAGGGAGGGGGAGAGGAGGGAAGGGGGGGAGAAGGTGGATAGCAAGGGTGGGGAGGGGGAGGGAGGAAGGGGGGAAGAGTGGAATAGGGAAGGGAATGGGAGGAGGACGGAGGAGGGTGGGAGGGGGGAGGAAGGAAGGGGGGAAAAGTGGATAGCAAGGGTGGGGAGGGGAGGGAGGGAAGGGGAGAAGGTGGATAGGAAGAGGAATGGAGGAGGACGGAGGAGGTTAAGAGGGGAGGGAGAGGGAGGGAAGGGGGGAAAGTGGATATAGCAAGGTGGGGAGGGGGAGGGAGGGAGGGGGAAGGTGGATAGGGAAGGTATGAGGGAGGGAGTGGAGGGAGTGGATAGGAGGGAGAGAAAGGAGGATGGGAGAGGAGAGAAAGGAGGTGGGAGAGAGAGGGAGGGAGAGAAAGGAGGTGGGAGAGATAGAAGGAGGGAAAGGGAGTGGTGGAGGTAAAGGAAGGGGGGTGGAGTGAAGAGAAAGGAAAGTGGGAGGAAGGGAAAACTAGGGAGAGATGGAGCGAGAAGGGAAGGAAGGGAAGGTGAAAGGAAGGAGTAGAGGGTGGGAAAGGAAAGGAAAGAGGGAGGAAGGAAGTATTAACTGGGACGCGGAAGAGAGACTAATGACGGATTTTTTAAAGATTTAAAGATTTAGTTTTAATTCCATTTGATACAATGGATATTCTTTGCTGTGACATACTGTCTGTTTTATTTTGCCCAAATCTCCCCCTGTGTGCAAGGAGTGGCCGGGGTTACCACTCACTGGCCGGGCGTGGGATTGAACGCAGGTCCGCAAGATTGCTAGACCAGCATCTTACCGCTGCGCCAGGAAGGAAGGGAGGAGATAAAGGAAGGAAGAGAGGAGGGAAGGAAGGGAGAGGAAAGGGAAAGGAGAGAAGGTGGGGGGGAGAGATGGGGGGAGGGAAGCGGGAGGGAGGGGGTGCAGGGGAAAGGGAAGAAGAGGGAAAGGAGAAGGGAAAGAGGAAAGGAAGAAGAAAGGGGGGAGGAAGGTAGGGGGAGGGGAAAAGAAAGGGAGGAGAAAGGAATATCTGTATGAGGAGTAGAAGGGAGAAGATAGGCTAGAAGAGATGAAAAATAAAAAAAGGAGGAAAGAAGATTCGAAAGAAAAAAAGGAGGAAGAGGAGATATAGGAAAATTAATAGACACCCCCAGAACACTTCCTGGGACATCCCCCCCCTCGGAAGGCCCCCCCAGAACACTTCCTGGGACATCCCCCCGAACACTTCCTAGGGATACCCCCTCCCCCCGAACACATCCTGGGAACACATCCTAGAATTCTCCCGGGGCCCCCCAACACATCCTAGGACCCCCCCTCCCCACGAAAACACCCCCTTGGGCCTTCCCTCCTCGCCCTTCCCTCCCCCACCCCACCCCCTCCCTTCCTCCTCTCCCCACCCTTTCCCCCTCCCCTCCCCACCCCTTCCCCCTCCCCCCTCCCCTTCCCTCTCTTCCTCTCCCCCCCATCCCAGGACTCTCAGCAGCTTCCGGACATCTATGAAAGGCAGAGCCGAAGAAGTCCCAAAAGAGAGTTATGGAGGATGTTAAAACCTTTCATCTGCCAGAGGAACGACTGATGCGCCTTTTGTAATGTATTAATGCAACCAGCTATGGCGGGGGGGGGGGAGGCACATACCTGCGCGCTTGGCAGATAACGCTTGATAACGATTGTTGGATGTGGGGGGTGTGGGGTGGGGGGTCAAGGGAGGTGGGGTCAGGGAGGGAGAGGGGGAGGGGAAGGGAGGGGTGGGAGGGGAGGGGAGGGGAGGCTGGGGAGAGGGGGAGGGGAAAGGGGGAGAGGGGAGGGGGAGAGGTATGGGGGAGGGGAAGGGGGTATGCAATGAGGAGAGGAGGGGGAGGGGTGGAGGGGGGAAGGGAGGTGGCGGAGAAGGGAAGTGGTGAGCAGGGTGAAGGGAAGGGGTATGTTGGGGAGGGAGGTCGAGGAGGGAGCTAGGTGGGGGTAGAGGGAAAGGGTATGTTGGGGAGTGGGAGGGAGATAGGGAGGGGACCTATTTGGGGCAGAGGGGGGTGAGGGGGCGTGAGGGGAGGATGAGGGAAATGGGGACATGTTAAGGCAGGTAAAGGATGAAGACTGGAGTAATTTAGGGATTCTTAAAACTGCATGTTGGGGTTAGGAGACGGAAGGAGGAGCAGGACTGATAAGAATTGAGAGATATATGTAGGGGTATGTTGGGGGTATGTTGCCAGGGTATGTTGGGGGTTGGGGAGTATGTTGGGGCATTTAGGGATGGGGGAGACAAGAGGCTGAAGAAGGTAGGGATGCATGTTGGGAGTATGTTGGGGGCTATGTTTGAGTGTATGTTGGGGCATTTTAGGGGTGGAGGAGACAATAGGCTGAAGAAAGGTAGGGATGCATGTTGGGAGTAGAGAGGAAGTGTTAGGAAGGAGCAATAGATAAGAATTAGAGGGGGTAGCCGCATATTCTAAGAAGCATGTTGGCGATAGGGAGAGAGAGTTGGGGGTTTTAGAGGTATGTGGGGGCATGTAGGAGGAAGGGGGGAAGGGGGTAAGAATAAGAGTCGAGAGGGTAAGGAGAACCATCTGGGAGAGGGGGTTGGCGATAGGGAGAGAGAGTTGGGGGGTTAAAGACGAGTATAGCTGGGGGCATGTAGGAGGGGGAAGAGGGGGAAGGGGGTAGGAATAAGAGTCGAGAGGGTAAGGGAACCATCTGGGGAGAGGGGTTGTTGGCGATAGGGAGAGAGAGGGTTGGGGGTTTTATAGAGAGTATGTGGAGGGCATGTAGGACGGAGAAGGGGTGGGAGGGGTAGGAATAAGAAGTCAGAGAGGGTGGCAAGGGAACCCATCTGGAGAGGGGGTTGGCGATAGAGAGAGAGTTGGGGTTAAAGGACAGAGGATAGAGTCGATGAGGGGGTAATGGGAACCATCTAGAGAGAGGGGGTGGGGAGGGGGAGGGGGAGAGGGGGAGGGGGAGGGGTCATCAGGAGGTTGTGTTGATAAAAGTTATCAGTGGAAGTGAAGATAAGCCGTAGGGTGTTAACATGAGATAGATGGTTAGATTAAGATGAAAGAAATGAAAGAATAAGAAGCACGGAAGACACAAAAGGAGATGGAAAGGAGAAAGAAGAGGAGGATAGGCGAGTGGAGATGAAGGAAATGAAAGAATAAGAAGCACGGGACACAAAAGGAGATGGAAAGGAGAAAGAAGAGGAGGATAGGCGATGGAGATTAAGGAAATGGAGGAATAGGAAAAGTGAAAAAAACGAAAGGAGATGGAAAGAAGAAAAAAAGAAGAGGACAGAGGGGAGATGAAGTAAATGAAGGAATAAGAAAAGTGAAAGAAACGAAAGGAAATGGAAACGCAAAAAAAAGAGGAGGATAGGCGAGAAAGATTAAGGAAATGGAGGAATAGGAATAGTGAAAGAAACGAAAGGAGATGAAAAGGAAAAAAAAAAAAAAGAGGAAAATAGGCGAGGGGAGATTAATGAAATGAAGGAATAAGAAGCACGAAAGAAGCGAAAGATGGAAAGAAGAAAAAAAGAGAATAGGCGAGGGGAGAGGAAGGGTATGAAGGAATAAGAAAAAGGAAAGAAACGAAAGATGGAAAGGAGAAAGAAGAGGAGGATAGGCAAGAGAGATGAAGTAAATGAAGGAATGGGAAAAGTGAAAGAAACGAAAGGAGATGGAAAGGAAAAAAGAAGAGAAGGGTATGCGAGAGAGATGACGTAAATGAAGGAATAGAAAAGTGAAAGAAACGAAAGGAGATGTAAAGGAGAAAGAAAAGGAGGGTAGACGAGGGAGATAAAAGAAACGAAAGAATAGGAAAAGTAAAAGACCGAACGAATATGGAAAGAAGCAAGAATAAAAGTGGCAAGGAAGAGGAGGTAAAGGACACGGGAGAAGAGTGAAAGAACGGAAAACAAAGAAAAAAGAAAAAGATAATTGGCGAGGGAGAAGAAAGAAATTAAAGAATTGGGAAAGTTAAAGACCTTAAGAAACAAAAAGAAAAAAAATATATAAGACGAGACCAGAAAGGAATTACAAACGAGAAAGAATTGAAGGAAAGAGAAGAAGAAGAAGAAGAAGAAGAAAACACGGAAGATTAAAAGGAGGATTAAAAAGTAGAGCAAAAGCGAAATAACGAAAGGAGATGGAAAGAGAGAGAAGAAGAGAAATGACGAGAAGAGAGAAAGAGCGGAGATAAGATGATGATAATGACGTCATGAGAAATAACGAAAGGCGATGAAATGAGAGAAGAGAAATGGCGAGAAGAGAGAAAGAGCGGAGATAAGATGATGATGATGACGTCATGATTTGACTTTTGATTAAGAAAATGATTAAGAATGTGGGAGAGAGAAAATGTGCGATTGGTTCCTTGGCGAAAGAAAAGGAAATTGAGACTATCTATTGTTAATTAATGGTTAGAACAAACGTACATACGTACGCACGTACACGTATGCACAACCATAAACACACGGACACGAAGAGAAAAGAAACATACAAAGCACAGACGAGTATAAAACACGCACACACACACACACAAACAGTTACACACACACACATACACACGAAGCAATCACACACACAAAACAATCACACAAACAAACACACACACACAAACATTCGCATACTCATACACACACACACAATCACATACACACACAAATAAACAAACACACAAACAATCGCACGCACACGCAAACACGCACATACTGTACATACACACAAACAAACACACAATCACACACACACACATACAGTCACATACACACAAACAAAGAAACAAACACACAAACAATCGCACACACACGAAAGCACTTTGA
>NC_091561.1:41174347-41176847 GCF_042767895.1 Penaeus vannamei
CTCTCTCTCTCTCTCTCTCTCTCTCTCTCTCTCTCTCTCTCTCTCTCTCTCTCTCTCTCTCTCTCTCTCTCTCTCTCTTTCCTCCCTCTCTCTGTCTATCTTTCCCCTCTCTCTCTCTCTCTCTCTCTCTCTCTCTCTCTCTCTCTCTCTCTCTCTCTCTCTCTCTCTCTCTCTCTCTCTCTCTCTCTCTCTCTCCCTTTCTCTTCCCTCCCTCCTCCTCCCTCTCTCTCTTTCTCTCTCTCTCTCTCTCTCTCTCCCTCTCTCTTTCCCTCTCTCCCTTCCTCCCTCTCTCTCTCTCTCTCTCTTTCTCTCTCTCTCTCTCTCTCTAGTTCTTCTCCTTCTGTCTTTTTAATCTTAATCTTAATCCTCTTTTTTACATACCATATCACCATCATAATTTTCTTTGCTTGTGTGACCTCTCATTATTATTATTATTATTATTTTTTAAATTCTAGTAAGCCATTCTTTGCGATTTCCAATTCTTTCCGTTGTTTGTTTGACCTCCCCTCCCCCCACCCTGACCCCTCCCCCGAAACAAAATTTAAAACTTTCCCAAAACTTGATGTCTTTTCTCTCTCTCTTTTGTTGTACTCTTTCGACCTCGTCCTCCATACCGCAATCTCGTCAGGAATTCTCTCCTTCATTCCCTTTATCTCTCTCTTTCTTTTTCTCTTTCTGAATCTGTATCTTATCTTTCTATTTCTCTTCTTTTATTCAATCTGCATTTTATCTCTCTCTCTCTCTCCTTCTCTGAATCTGTAATTCTCTCTCTTCCTACTCTCTCTCATTCTGAATCGTCTGTCTCTCTCTCTCTCTGTCTCTCTTTCTCTTTGTCTTTCTTTTAATTTAATCTTAATCCTCTCTTTTTACATACCATATCACCATCATACTTTTTTTCAAAGACCTCCCCATTGTTTTTTTGTTTTTTTTGTTATTCTATAAGACACTTACATTTCCAATTTTTTCCAAGTTGCTTGTTTAATTCCCTCCCACCTAATTCCTCCTGAAACAAATTTAAAACTTTCCTGTAAAACTTCAGATGTCTTTCTCCTCTCTTTTTGTTGCTCTTTCGACCTCGTCCTCCATACTGCAATCTCGTCAGGAATTCTCTCCTTCATTATAATCGTCTCTTCTTTTTCTCTTCTCTGAATCTCTATCTTATCTCTCTCTCTCTCTCCCCCCCTGTTCTCAATCTGCATTCTCTCTCTCTCTCTCTCTCTGATTCTGCATCTTCTCTCTTCCTCTCTCTGCCCTCTCATTCCTAATCGTTCCTCCCTCTCCCTATCTCTCCCTCTCTCTCTCCTTCTCTCTCTCTCTCTCTTTCTCCCTATCTCTCATTTTTTCTTATTTACTCCACATCCTCCACCTATCTCTCTCTCGTTCTCTCTTATTTACTCCACATCCCATTCCATTCACAAAAAATAAGACCAACCTCCCATTGATAAAATTCCCCAGCACACACCCGTGCTACATAGGATATTCACCTTTACGATATCAATACATGCGTTCGAGCCTTTGCAATATCGTCGTTGCATAGTTCACTTCGAATCCGTCTGAAAAAAGCTGCGTAAAGATTAGGACGATTAGGATAATCTAGTCTTTTTCTATAACTGCAAATGAGGCCATTTTGAGATGACGCGTATTAGGAAAAGTATCGCATGCAGTGCACTGTTTGTTCAAATGCGTTTGTGTGTGTGTGGGTGGGGTGTGTGTGGGTAGGTGGGAGGGGGGGGGTATTTGTGTGTGTGTGTGTGGGGGGGGGGTATTTGTGTTTGTGTGTGTCCGTGTGTGTTTGTGTGTGTGTCCGTGTGTGTGTGTGTTTGTGTGTGTTTCTTTTTGTGTGTGTTTGTGTGTGGGTGTGTGTAGTATTTATGTTTGTGTGTGTGTGTGTGGGGAAATGTGTGTGTGTTTGTGTGTGTCCGTGTGTGTTTGTGTGAGTGCGTATGTGTGTGTGTGTGTGTGTTTGTGTGTGTGTGTTTGTATGTGTGTCTGCGTGTGTGTGTGTGTTCGTGAGTATCTGTCTAACTATCTACCTGTTTGTCTACAGTATTTCTCTGTCTATCCATTTATAGACCTTTTTTATCTATATCTTCCTATTGGATGTATAGATAGGCAGATCAATAGACAGCTATTTATATCTACCTACACAAAGATATATATATATATATATATATATATATATATATATATATATACTATATATATATATATATATTTCCTTCTTTCTTCCCTTCTTCTTCTTCCTCTTCTTCTTCATCTCCTTCTTCTACTTCTTCTTCTTCTTCTTCTTCCTCCTCCTCTTCCTCTTCTTCTTCATCTCCTTCTTCTACTTCTTCTTCTTCTTCTTCCTCCTCCTCCTCTTCCTCTTCTTCTTCTTCTTCTTCTTCTTCTTCTTTTCTTTTCCTTTTATGTACCGCATCCTCAAAGCAGTTCATTTCCCAGGTTTCGCTGACCGTGTCCAGTGGAGGAAGAAAATCTCATTACATAACTTGACCTTTTT
>NC_091561.1:41211847-41216847 GCF_042767895.1 Penaeus vannamei
CCAATGGTTCACAGGGGGAGAGAGGGAAGCTGGGAAGCTGGGAGAGAGTGGTAGACCTGTCCCATATGGTTGCACAGAGGGGAGAGGGAGAGGGAGGAGAGGGGGAGGGAGTGTTAGACCTGTCCCCAGTGGTTCACAGAGAGAGAGAGGGGGAGCGGGGAGGGAGGAGAGGGGGGAGGAAGTGGTAGACCTGTCCCCAGTGGTTCACAGAGAGGGGAGAGGGGGAGGGAGGAGGGAGAGAGAGAGGGAATCGGGGGAGGGAGGGAGGGGGGGAGTGGTAGACCTGTCCCCAGTGGTTCACAGAGAGGGGAGAGAGAGGGAATCGGGGGAGGGAGGGGAGGGGGGGTGTCTCCAGGCTACAGAATCATGAGGTCAATCAGAGTTGATGGCTGTGAGGAGATGAGAGACGACGGAAGTGGTCAGCATCTGTGGATTGGTGTATTACATGGACTTAATGAGCTAGAAGGAGCGAGAACGAGGGAGATGGACGCGGGTGGGGGAGGGGGGAGGGGGCTTATTTATTCGTGTGTCTGTGTTCTCTTGTTTTGTTGTTGTTGTTGATGTTGTTTCTCTTTCTATCTCTTCCTCTCTTCTTCTATTTTTTTTTTTTTTTTACTAGTTTTGCATTTTCTGTCTTTTTTAATCTTTCACTCTTTTTGTCCCTGTATCTTCCTCTCTCTCTACCCTCCCTCTCCCCTTTTCCTTCCTTCATCCCTCTCTTCATCTCTCCTGCACTCCCTTTCTCCATCCTTCCCTCCCTTCCTCTATTCCCAACCTCTCTCTTCTTCCACCCTCTCTCTCCTCCTCCTTTCCTCTCTTCTTCCCCTCTCTCCCGCCCTCTCTCTACCCTCATTCCATCTCTCTACCCCCCTTACTCTCTTCTTTCCCTCCTCCCCTCTCTCTCTCTATCCCTCTACCCCCTCTCCCTCTCTCTATCCGTCTTCCTCCGTCCTTCCTTCCCTCTCTCTATCTCTCTCCCTTCCTCCTTCCTTCCCTCTCTCTATCCCTCTTCCTCCCTCCTTCCCTCCCTCTCCCTCCCTCCCTCCTTCCCTCTCTCTATCCCTCTCCCTCCCTCCTCCCTTTCCTTTTTCTATCCCTCCACCCCCTCCCCCTCTCTCTATCAACCCAAGGCACAAAGGATGCAATAGTATCGAAATGAAATTATTCTGATTAGATTGAGTAGATGATAAGGGCTAAAAAATCATGGCAATCCGCACTGGAAACTGCCATAATGCCGGTAATGGGGGGAAGGGGGATGGGGATTGGAAGAGAGGAAATGGGGGAAGATAGAGGGACTAGGGGGGAAGAGAGAGAGGGAAAGGGTAGAGAGGGAAAAGAGAGAGAGGAGGGAGAGAGAGAGAGGTGGGAGAAAGAGAGAGGTCGGAGAGAGGAGGAAAAGGGAAAGAGGAGGGAGACAGAAAGAGGGGGGAGAGAGAAAGAGGGGGGAGAAAGAGAGAGGGGAAAGAGAGGTGGGAGAAAGAGAGAGGTGGGAGAAAGAGAGAGGTGGGAGAGTGTGTGAGAAGAGAGAGAGAGAGAGAGAGAGAGAGAGAGAGAGAGAGAGAGAGAGAGAGAGAGAGAGAGAGAGAGAGAGAGAGAGAGAGAGAGAGAGAGAGAAAGGGGGAGAAGGGGGTAGTTGATGGGGGATGGGGTCAAGAAGGAGGGGCGAGAAAAAGATGATGATTTAGTTGAATAGGCGATTGACGGGCTAATGGTTGAAGTGGTAATGGGGTTGAATGAGGACTCGATGGAGGAACGAGATGACGAGAGAATAATGGACTGGTTAAGAGGAGGAAGAAAGGAAGATGAAATGATCTGGATAAGTTGACGAATTGCCAGGCCTAAGACCCTCTTAATGCGACTCGAAAACACTAATAGGAAACCGACGAAGCGAGAAAGGTAGAACTAATATAAAACGGATTAAATGGAATTCACAGATAAAGGCGATAAGAGGGAGGGAAAATCGAGGAATTCACGATAAATTAAATACTAGAGACAAATGGAGGTGTTTAGCTTCCTTGTTGAAACAGCGGAGGAGGGGAAGCCAGTACGAGGGCGCGGCGAGACGAGTAGGGAGAGGGGGAAAGGGGAGTGGGGGAGAGAGGGAGTGGGGGAGGGGAGAGGGGGAGAGGGGAGTGGGGGGAGAGGGGAGTGGGGAGAGGTGAGTGGGTGGTGGGTGGGGGGGGTGGGGAGTGGGGGTTGGTGGGGGAGTAGAGGAGGTGGGGAATGGTGAGAGGAGGGAGTGGGGGGAGTAGTGGGAGGGGAGGGTAGTGGGGGGGAGTGGGAGTTGGTGAGAGAAGAGTAGAGAGAGAGGAGTGGGGGTTGGTGGGAGGGGGGAGAGGGGAGTAGTGAGAGGGGAGTGGGGGTTGGTGGGAGGGGGGAGAGGGCGGGGGTTGGTGGGAGGGGGGAGAGGGGAGTAGTGAGAGAAGGAGTGGGGGTTGGTGGGAGAGGGGGGGGGGGAGAGAGTAGTGAGAGAGGAGTGGGGGTTGGTGGGAGAGGGGAGAGAGGAGTAGAGAGAGAGGAGTGGGGGTTGGTGGGAAGGGGGGGAGAGCGGGGAGGAGGCAGAAGGCCGGAGAGATTAAAGTTACTCCCTAAACATTCCCCTCTAATGATGATGGACGAGTGTTTGTTTGTTTGTTTTAATCGAGGGAGCAGAGAGATGGAAATGCGTGTGTGTGTTGGGGTATGGGATGGGGGGGGGGGGTTGAGGGGAGAGGCAGCGGTGGGGAAGGTTGGGAGAGGGGAGTGGGGAGAGAAAGTAGAAGGGGAGAGAGGGGAAGGCCAGTGAAGAGGGGAGTGGGAAGGGAGGTTAGAAGAGCTGCAGAGTGGGGGTAGGGAGAGGGGAGTGGGGAGAGAAAGTAGAAGGGCAGAGAGGGAAGGCCAGTGAAGAGGGGAGTGGGGAAGGGAGGTTAGAAGAGCTGCAGAGTGGGGGTAGGTAGAGGGGAGTGGGGAGAGAAAGTAGAAGGGCAGAGAGGGGAAGGCCAGTGAAGAGGGGAGTGGGAAGGGAGGTTAGAAGAGCTGCAGAGTGGGGGTAGGGAGAGGGGAGTGGGGAGAGAAAGTAGAAGGGGAGAGAGGGGAAGGCCAGTGAAGAGGGGAGTGGGAAGGAGGTTAGAAGAGCTGCAGAGTGGGGGTAGGGAGAGGGGGAGTGGGGGAGAGAAAGTAGAAGGGCAGAGAGAGGAAGGCCAGTGAAGAGGGGAGTGGGAAGGGAGGTTAGAAGAGCTGCAGAGTGGGGGTAGGGAGAGGGGAGTGGGGAGAGAAAGTAGAAGGGGAGAGAGGGGAAGGCCAGTGAAGAGGGGAGTGGGAAGGGAGGTTAGAAGAGCTGCAGGTGGGGGTAGGGAGAGGGGAGTGGGGAGAAAGTAGAAGGGGAGAGAGGGGAAGGCCAGTGAAGAGGGGAGTGGGAAGGGAGGTTAGAAGAGCTGCAGAGTGGGGGTAGGGAGAGGGGAGTGGGGAGAGAAAGTAGAAGGGCAGAGAGAGGAAGGCCAGTGAAGAGGGGAGTGGGAAGGGAGGTTAGAAGAGCTGCAGAGTGGGGGTAGGGAGAGGGGAGTGGGGAAGAGAAAAGTAGAAGGGGAGAGAGGGGAAGGCCAGTGAAGAGGGGAGTGGGAAGGGAGGTTAGAAGAGCTGCAGAGTGGGGGTAGGGAGAGGGGAGTGGGGAGAGAAAGTAGAAGGGCAGAGAGGGGAAGGCCAGTGAAGAGGGGAGTGGGAAGGGAGGTTAGAAGAGCTGCAGAGTGGGGGTAGGGAGAGGGGAGTGGGGAGAGAAAGTAGAAGGGGAGAGAGGGGAAGGCCAGTGAAGAGGGGAGTGGGAAGGGAGGTTAGAAGAGCTGCAGAGTGGGGGTAGGGAGAGGGGAGTGGGGAGAGAAAAAGTAGAAGGGCAGAGAGAGAAGGCCAGTGAAGAGGGGAGTGGGAAGGGAGGTTAGAAGAGCTGCAGAGTGGGGGTAGGGAGAGGGGAGTGGGGAGAGAAAGTAGAAGGGGAGAGAGAGGAAGGCCAGTGAAGAGGGGAGTGGGAAGGGATGTTAGAAGAGCAGTAAAGTGGGGGTAAGGAGAGGGGAGTGAGGA
Source organism: Penaeus vannamei (assembly GCF_042767895.1). Lineage (NCBI taxonomy): Eukaryota > Metazoa > Arthropoda > Malacostraca > Decapoda > Penaeidae > Penaeus > Penaeus vannamei. The sequence goes on from NC_091561.1 coordinate 41,215,898, forward strand.
GAGAAGATAGAGGGGCAGAGAGGGGAGGATATAGAGAGGGGAAAGGGTATCGAAGACAGAGAGGTAGAGAGGGGAAGGAGCAGAAAACCTAGTAGATACTTCGAGCAGAGGCCGGGAAGAAAGGGGGGGAGAGGGGGAAAGGGACGGAAGAGAAAGAGGGGAAATGTGTAACACGAGCCAATAAAACAGCCGGTAATGGCAGAGGGGAAACAGTGTGAAACGGAAGCACCGAAAGAGAGGGGAAGGGCCTAGCTCCCAAAGTCTTTGTATTATGCACGGCAATTTCTTTCGTTGATGACTCTGTGGGCAATAACAGACTGTAACTACCTCTCCCAAGATAATGTTGTGGTTCCGAGAGGAGCTGAGTGCTGTTATGCAATTATCATCATTACGGAGAGGTTAATATATTCATCATTATTATTGTTACTATCATGAATGTGATACTTTATGACTATCAGTATGACTATTATGGTTGTGATGAACCTTATGATCTTTATTACTAATGATATCATTGTTATGATGATGAACACGATGGTTATCATTGTTGCTTTTATTGTTATCATTATTGTTGTTCTTGTTTTTGTTATTGTTATCATTATTATCATAACTATCACTGTCATCATTATTTTTGTCTTCATTATCATTATCTTTATCATTTTCATCATTATCATCATCATCATCGTCATTACCTTCATCATCACTATCATTAATATCATAATTATCATCACTAATAGTATTAGTATTAGCAATAGTGTTATCATTATCACCATTATCGTTATCGTTATCATCATAATCAACATCACAAATATTATTACATATTTATGTAATTATCATTGTGATTATCATCTGTATTGTTATTACTCTTACTAGTACTATCATTATCACCATTATTATCATTATAGCCGTTATCATCATCATTATCCAGATCATTATCCTAATCATCATTAACG
>NC_091561.1:41221847-41229347 GCF_042767895.1 Penaeus vannamei
CAAGACGAGAGTACAAGACGAAAGTACAAGTCGAGTACAAAACGAAAGTACAAGACGAAAGTACAAAACGAGTACAAGACGAGAGTACAAGACGAAAGTACAAGTCGAAAGTACAAGACGAAAGTACAAGACGAAAGTACAAGACGAAAGTACAAGACGAGTACAAGACGAAAGTACAAGGCGAGTACAAGACGAAAGTACAAGACGAAAGTACAAGACGAAAGTACAAGACGAAAGTACAAGACGAAAGTACAAGACGAAAGTACAAGACGAAAGTACAAGACGAGAGTACAAGACGAAAGTACAAGACGAAAGTACAAGACGAAAGTACAAGACGAAAGTACAAGACGAAAGTACAAGACGAAAGTACAAGACGAAAGTACAAGACGAAAGTACAAGACGAAAGTACAAGACGAAAGTACAAGACGAAAGTACAAGACGAGAGTACAAGACGAAAGTACAAGACGAGAGTACAAGACGAAAGTACAAGACGAAAGTACAAGACGAAAGTACAAGACGAAAGTACAAGACGAAAGTACAAGACGAAAGTACAAGACGAAAGTACAAGACGAAAGTACAAGACGAAAGTACAAGACGAAAGTACAAGACGAAAGTACAAGACGAAAGTACAAGACGAGAGTACAAGACGAAAGTACAAGACGAAAGTACAAGACGAAAGTACAAGACGAAAGTACAAGACGAAAGTACAAGACGAAAGTACAAGACGAGAGTACAAGACGAAAGTACAAGACGAAAGTACAAGACGAAAGTACAAGACGAAAGTACAAGACGAAAGTACAAGACGAAAGTACAAGACGAAAGTACAAGACGAGAGTACAAGACGAAAGTACAAGACGAAAGTACAAGACGAGAGTACAAGACGAAAGTACAAGACGAAAGTACAAGACGAAAGTACAAGACGAGAGTACAAGACGAAAGTACAAGACGAAAGTACAAGACGAAAGTACAAGACGAAAGTACAAGACGAAAGTACAAGACGAGAGTACAAGACGAGAGTACAAGACGAGAGTACAAGACGAGAGTACAAGACGAGAGTACAAGACGAAAGTACAAGACGAAAGTACAAGACGAAAGTACAAGACGAAAGTACAAGACGAAAGTACAAGACGAAAGTACAAGACGAGAGTACAAGTCGAAAGTACAAGACGAAAGTACAAGACGAAAGTACAAGGCGAGAGTGCAAGACGAAAGTACAAGACGAAAGTACAAGACGAGAGTGCAAGACGAAAGTACAAGACGAAAGTACAAGACGAGAGTACAAGACGAGAGTACAAGACGAAAGTACAAGACGAAAGTACAAGACGAAAGTACAAGACGGGAGTACAAGACGAAAGTACAAGACGAAAGTACAAGACGAAAGTACAAGACGGGAGTACAAGACGAAAGTACAAGACGAAAGTACAAGACGAAAGTACAAGACGAGAGTACAAGACGAAAGTACAAGACGAAAGTACAAGACGAAAGTACAAGACGAAAGTACAAGACGAGAGTACAAGACGAAAGTACAAGACGAAAGTACAAGTCGAAAGTACAAGACGAGAGTACAAGACGAAAGTACAAGACGAAAGTACAAGACGAAAGTACAAGACGAAAGTACAAGTCGAAAGTACAAGACGAAAGTACAAGACGAAAGTACAAGACGGGAGTACAAGACGAAAGTACAAGACGAAAGTACAAGACGAAAGTACAAGACGGGAGTACAAGACGAAAGTACAAGACGAAAGTACAAGACGAAAGTACAAGACGAGAGTACAAGACGAAAGTACAAGACGAAAGTACAAGACGAAAGTACAAGACGAAAGTACAAGACGAGAGTACAAGACGAAAGTACAAGACGAAAGTACAAGTCGAAAGTACAAGACGAGAGTACAAGACGAAAGTACAAGACGAAAGTACAAGACGAAAGTACAAGACGAAAGTACAAGACAAGAGTACAAGACGAAAGTACAAGACGAGAGTACAAGACAAGAGTACAAGACGAAAGTACAAGTCGAAAGTACAAGACGAGAGTACAAGACGAAAGTACAAGACGAAAGTACAAGACGAAAGTACAAGACGAGAGTACAAGTCGAAAGTACAAGACGAGAGTACAAGTCGAAAGTACAAGACGAAAGTACAAGACGAAAGTACAAGACGAGAGTACAAGACGAAAGTACAAGACGAAAGTACAAGACGAGAGTACAAGTCGAAAGTACAAGACGAGAGTACAAGTCGAAAGTACAAGACGAAAGTACAAGACGAAAGTACAAGACGAGAGTACAAGTCGAAAGTACAAGACGAGAGTACAAGACGAAAGTACAAGACGAAAGTACAAAACGAAAGTACAAGACGACAGTACAAGACGAAAGTACAAGACGAGAGTACAAGTCGAAAGTACAAGACGAAAGTACAAGACGAAAGTACAAGTCGAAAGTACAAGACGAAAGTACAAGACGAGAGTACAAGGCGAAAGTACAAGAGAAGTACAAGAAAGTACAAGACGAAAGTACAAGACGAAAGTACAAGACGAGAGAGAGAGAGAAAGTACAAGACGAAAGTACAAGACGAAAGTACAAGACGAGAGTACAAGACGAAAGTACAAGACGAAAGTACAAGACGAGAGTACAAGACTATGAAAGTACAAGACGATATTTACAAGTCGAAAGTACAAGACGAAAGTACAAGACGAGAAGTACAAGAGACGAGAGAGTACAAGACGAAGACAAGACGAGAGTACAAGACGAGGAAGGTACAAGACGAGAAAGTAGAGAGACACAAGAGTACAAGACGAAAGTACAAGTCAAGACGAAAAGTACACGAGAGGCGATGACACGAAAAAGCAGTGATTGCGCAAGACGAAAGTACAAGACGAAAGTACAAGACGAAAGTACAAAACGAAAGTACAAGACGAGAGTACAGGGGAGGTCGCTTCTCCATCCCGAGTGGATTTCGTTATTACAAAGAGAAATGTTTTTTTTCGGGTTTCCTTTCCATTCGGGTCTTTCTTTTTTTCGTTACATTTTTTTTTTGTGTGTGTACGTTGTTGTTGGTTTTATTGTTGTTATTGTTTGGGGGGGGGAGAGAGAGGGAGGGAGATAGATAGATAGAGAGAGGAGGGAGAGAGGGAGGGAGGAAGGAGGGAGAAGAGGGAGGGAGAGAGAGAGGAGGGTGGGAGGAGGGAGGGAGGGAGGAGGGAAGAGAGAGAGAGAGAGAGAGTGAAGAGAGAGAGAGAGAGAGAGAGAGAGAGAGAGAGAGAGAGAGAGAGAGAGAGTGAGAGAGAGGAGAGAGAGAGAGAGAGAGAGAGAGAGAGAGAGAGAGAGAGAGAGAGAGAGAGAGAAAGATATTTGTTTTCATCAATTCATTTCGCTTAGGGAATGACAAACCTTTACAGCACAAATTAAATGGCTACAGAGTATTCGTGACACGTGGGGCACGCCATTGTAAACTATAGAAGTAGAGATGAATTAATAACATAATGATAAGCAATGGAAGCTATATATATATATATATATATATATATATATATATATATATATATATATATATATATATATATATATATATATATATATATATATATATAAAAGGATTAACAACCACCAAAATATGACTATTACAAAAGCATTTTGACATCTTTTATTTGCAAATTTCTATGACAGAATCTCTGGCATTAAATCATCCACTTTCGAGGAAGTAATGTTGTATGTGGATGGCACTGTGTGCGTCGCCCAACTTTTGTGGAATTCACGTTGAACAGATTGCAACAGGAACAACGAAGGGAAGGGCAAGAAAACACACGAATATGCCGAAGGCCTTTTCACTATTGCTTCGTCAGGGCATATGCCTTGAAGTCGCCCAACTTGCAAGATGAGTACTGGGGCACGTCCTCTGCCTCGCCCACCTGCCACACGGGTCTGCAGCCGAACCGAAGCCGGGCAGCCACCACATCACGTCTTCTGACCAGCAGACCGCGGCGTCGCTACCTGTAAGGAACGAGATGCGAAGGAGTCGTAGATCTGGAAGCTCACGCTCGCTGGCCACTCGTCGTACCTGCGCTGGGAGGTTGGCAGCTGAGCGGAAGCATGGATCCTAAGCCTGTAGGGGGGGAGGGGGTGGCCGGGGAGGTGTCGGCAGCAGGTAGAGTAAGCCTACAGCCAGGTTTCGGAAGACGGTCCACCACATCCTTTGCTATCACTCCGACACGTGAGGAAATCCATACGAAATGTATTAAAAGTGCAATTCCAATCTGTGATTAGATGGCGTGGTATGCGATTGACTAGGAGAGGGCACGAAGGGCAGCCTGTGAGTCACAAATAACCAGACCATTGCTTCTGGTGCGTAGAAGTAGGCTAAAAGCATCATACAATCCATACAGTTCACAGGAGGTAGAGCTTAACCAGTCCTGCAGACGCCTCCCAATCCATCCTCCATTTGGTGGTTCCATACTAGGGAAAAGACAGCACAGACCGCACACTCCATCAGTTTACAAAGACCCATTCACGTAGATGGTGCGGAAGGCAGGAATGGAAAACGCTACTTTGGCAATGGTCTCCAGGGTTAGGTCTTTCTGTTGGCAGGTTGGGTCCCTCCTACAAGTGGGTGCGTAGGAAACGGCTACCGGAGGAATCTGCCACGGGGGGAGGACCATGGTCGATTTCCTCTTGGGGAACGTAGATATCTAGTCTTCTGAGGTCTCGGCGAGAGAGAGAGAGAGAGAGAGATAGACAGAGACAGAGACACAAAGACGAGAGAGTGGGGGGAGGGCAGATAGAGAATGGGGGGGGGGGGGGGGCAGAGAGAGAGAGGGGGGGCAAGAGAGACAGAGAGAGAGAGAGAGAGAGAGAGAGAGAGAGAGAGAGAGAGAGAGAGACAGAGAGACAGAGACAGAGACAGAGACAGACAGACAGACAGACAGAGAGAGAGAGAGAGACAGACTGACAGACAGACGCACAGACAGTCAAACAGACAAACGAGAAGACAGACAGACCGATAGACAAATACACAGAAAGATCAAACAACCTACCGAAGAAAAAAATAAACCACCAACACTAAAATGTATCCAGTTTAACGTGTTTTCGTTCAGCAGATTTTCACGCGAATAATTTCATAAATTTGCAATGCCTCCACGCGATAAATTTTCATTACTGGCCATGGAGCGTCTGAAGCCTTATTTTACCTTTAGTAGTTAAGCTCATGGAACGTAATTTCTTCCACGGTAGCGCTCTCATCAAAAAAAAAAAAAAAAAAAAAAAAAGAAAAAAAAAAAAAAAATTGGTCATGCGGTGGTAATACCTTCCCTTCCACCACTGTCATGTTGCAATCTCATATCAAGTACCGCTGATCATGCAACGTTGATTAAATATGCGTATAGTAGTTATCGCAATATTGCAGAGAAGAAAAGAAAAAAATGATAAAAATAGATTAAATGATGATGATAATGGTAATAAGAATATACCAAAAAATATATGAAAAATTCAGATATATATGTCATTTTTTTCTGTTTATCATCTGATTAGATACATGTATTATATATTTTTTTTCTATTTATCATGCGATTGCAATGTGAATCATGCAACGCGGTATTTCAGAAGCGACTAATATTCTTATCAAAAGGGGTATATTGCGCCATGCAACTTCGCACACACAGCAACATCCATAATGATAAGCAACGTTATTATAAATAAAATCTCAAATGATCAAGCACTATGCCATGCAGCGGTGCGTGACGTCAGAGCAGCGACGTCAAACAACGTTGTAATCACTGGTTATTTTGCGTTAACAACTCGGCATCAAATAACGACCGTCGGCAACTCTGTCCAAGGATGTTAAGAAACGATTTTATGCTCTGCTGTTTACACCACTTGACAAAATTGTATATATTCGCTTTTCGCCAGAACTCCACGTCTATCTGTATTCATCGTTAGATAAATAAGAATTTCCTTTGAAATGTGTATTATAAATGTATTATTCACAACTGAAATTGAAATGCGTATTATAAATGTATTTATTCACAACTGAAATTGAAATGCGTATTATAAATGTATTTATTATTCACAACTGAAATTGAAATGCGTATTATAAATGTATTTATTCACAGCTGAAATAAAATCAAAGAGGACAATATGGAAAATCCCAATTAATTTGGAAGACAGACATTCACAAATCTAAAATAGGAATAGTTTTTTAGATCTCAAGTATTGTTATCTTTATATACTGAACATGTTTTCCTGCAATGTAGAGAAGCTGCATTGCCATGACAACCGAACAAATATCTACAATGTTTTGCATCAGCCTGTAAATACGATTGGTTTGAAAGATAAATAACCAAATATACACGCACACAGACACGCACACACACATACACACACACATACACATGCACATGCACATACACATGGACACACACACACGCACGCACACACACATACACACACACATACACACGCACACGCACACACACACACATATACATACACATACACATGCACACACACACACACACACACACACACACACACACACACACACACACAACACACACACACACACACACACACACACACACACTCACACACACATACACACACACACACACACACACACACACACACACACACACACACACACACACACACACACACACTCACACACACATACACACACATATATACATACACATACACACATGCACACACACCACACACACACACACACACACACACACACACACACACACACACACACACACGCAAACACGCACACGCACACGCACACGCCCACGCACACGCCCACGCCCACACACACACATGTATGATCTTGATAAAACAAATGAATGAAAACACATTGATAAAAATGATTAGTATGGAAGTGGCAAATCAAAAACACAATCAACGAACGAAAACAAAACAAAACAAAACAAACAAAAAGAGAAAATCAAATAAACAAAACCGCAGCGGGGGGGGGGGCGCACACGACCCCCCCCCCCCCCCCCCCCCCGCCCTCGAGACGCCCTCCACATCAAAAGCTTCCTTAAAGAAACAGCCGAGTGCCGTCGCCGCCTCCTTCTTCTTCTTCTTCGCCTTCGGGGAAACGCGCAGCGAATCAATACCAAGACGTAGAAGCGTTGCGAAAGTTTGCCATGTGCTGCCGGGGCGTGCGGGCGTGCGTGCGGGCGGCGGTGGGCGTGCGGCGGGCGTCAATGGCGCGACAAGGGCCTGCCACGACCTGATAGGCCTTCTACGAGCTAATAAAGACGCGGAGGTTTTACGCTTATAAAACGCGCTAGGCTGATGGAATGGGCGGAGGCGGGGGCGGGAGCGGGAGACGGGCGTGATGGGCGCGAGATGGCCGCTAGCGCGGGGGGGGGGGGGGGGGGGGGGCGTGGGTCGGGGATGGGGTAGGGGGTGGCAGAGAGGGGGATTTGCGAGGAGGGGGAGGGGGGTGGGGTGGAGTACCTGGGATGTGGGGGAGGAGGGATGGGGAGAGGGGGAAGGAAAAGGA
>NC_091561.1:41239347-41241847 GCF_042767895.1 Penaeus vannamei
AGAAAGAAAGAAAGGAAAGAGAGAGAAAAAAGAAAGAAAGAAAGAGAGAAAGAAAGGAAGGAAGAAAGAAAGAAAAGAAAACGAAAAAAGAAGAAAGAAAGAAAAAAAAAAGGAAAGAAAGAAAGAAAAAGAAGAAAGAAAGAGAGAAAGAAAGAGAGAAAGAGAGAAAGAAAGAAAGGCATATAGAAAAAAGGAAAAGAAAGTAGAAAGAAAGAAAAAAGAAAAAAGAAAGGAAGAAAAGAAGAAAGAAATGAAAGAAAAAAAGAAAGAAAGAAAGAAAAAAAGAAAGAAAAAAGAAAGAAAGAAAGAAAGAAAGAAAGAGAGAAAAAGAAAAGAAAGAAAGAAAGGAAAAAAAAAGAAAGAAAGAAAGAAAGAAAGAAAAGGAGATATTGCATGTAACACTTCCACACGCCTCAATAACTTCATCGGGAGGAATCGGTTCAAAAAATAAAACTTCAAGGGAGGTTCTGCGGATCAGCGCGAGAGGTGAAAGTTCCGGCTCACCCACATTATAAGGGCTGTAGATAGTCACGCACACACACACACATACTCACGCACACACACATACTCACGCACACACACATACTCACGCACACACACATACATATACTCACGCACACGCATATATATATACACACACAATGCACACACCAATACAGACACAAACTCACACACACACACACACACACACATACACACACAATATACACACACACACATACACACAATATATATACACACCCACCCACAAACACACATACTCACACACTCTCTCTCTCTCACACACACACACACACACACACACACACACACACACACATACTCACTCACTCACACACACGCACATTCTATACACGTTTTATTCACCCTATGTTTGTTTTCTATTAGTGTGCAATTCCGCTTCCCACTTCACCATTACCCTCGGCTTCAATTTTCGAATGTGTCCAAGTATTTAGTTTTTCTACATGGGCGTGCGTGAGCGGGGTCGCACGTGCGTGTCAGCTGGGATAATTTCAACATTTTCATTTTCGGAAAATGATGCATGTAGGAAAAAAATGTAGACTGCAGAGGGAACGCTGAAAGAGGACGGGGGGGAAAAAAGATACAAAAAGATACAAATACGGGGGAAAAAATTATCCAAAAAGATACAAAAAAGATACAAAAGAGGGGGGGAAAAGGGACCTGTTCCAAACCCTATATTTAAACAAAATACTTTAAAATCGAGGGAAGGGTGTTTTTTTTTTTCTTTTTTTTTTTTTGGGGGGGGGGTCCGCTCCCTATAGTAACGCACAAACATCTGCTGTCTCTCGCTGAACACATATAGATAGGCACACACACACACGTTTAAAAATCATGATGAAAGCTGTGATGATAGGAATTAGGAAATTATTATGATAAGATTAGATATTAAAAAATATTAAGATTAATAGTGATTAATAAGATATTGAAATTAATGATGCTTTATAAGATATTAAAATTAAAAGTGATTAATAATATATTTAAATTCATAGTGATGATAATAATGATAATGAAAATGATACAGTAGTAATAACGTTAATGATGGTACGGATAATATTAATAATGATGATACTAATCGTAATAATTAAGATATTGATAATAATAATGATAATAATAATAATGATAATAATAATAATAATAATAATAATAATAATGATAAAAAGGATGATAATGATTAAAGTACAGATAATAACAATCATTATATAATGATCATAATCATAACCACAATAATAATAGCAAATCAAAGCTAACCATGATAGTAGCATTAATAATAACAAAAATGATAAAGACAGCCACAATAATGAAGATTATATTAATGATAGTAATACTAATGATAATGAATAATAATGATGATAATAATGATGATAACAGAAATGATGAAAATAACGATTGTAATAATAAGAACTGTGTTAATGACAACGATAATAAATAATAACAACAACAAGAACTTGAGTAATAATGAGGATAATGATGATAAAGTATAATAAGGATAATGATGATGATAATGATCAAAATGATGATGAGGAAAATAATTATGATAAAATAATAGGGATGATAATGATAATAGCGACAGTGAAAATATTGATAATAATGATGATTATTACTATTGTTATAGTAACAACACTGCGTTATTAAATATAATAATGATAATGCTATTAACTATCATAATGATCATGATAATGATGATAGTAATTATGATAATGATAGCTACAATAATGGCAATGACGATGATAATAATAGCAATTATAATGATAATAATGATAGCAATCGTAATTCAGTAATAGCAAAAATTATTACAATGTTAACAATCATTACCATTATTATTAGTATCATTATTCTCATTACTACTATCATCATCAGTATCATTATTATTATGATGATGATTATCATCATTACAATAAAATTTATTTTTATTACCATTACCGTTATGATTATTGATTCTATCATTATCATTATTATCTCGATTGTGTTAACATTATCT
>NC_091561.1:41254347-41256847 GCF_042767895.1 Penaeus vannamei
GTGGGCGGGGTAGACCTCTATTTGAGACAAATGATGCTGTAAAGATCTTTCGACGTTAGGGTTTGGGAGAATCTTGGTGCCAGTCAGAGCGAAGGAGGGAGAGAGAAAGGGACCGATTCTCTTGTATTGTTCTCTCTCTATCTTTCGTTAGGGTTTGGGAGAATCTTGGTGCCAGTCAGAGCGAAGGAGGGAGAGAGAAAGGGACCGATTCTCTTGTATTGTTCTCTCTCTATCTTTCGTTAGGGTTTGGGAGAATCTTGGTGCCAGTCAGAGCGAAGGAGGGAGAGAGAAAGGGACCGATTCTCTTGTATTGTTCTCTCTCTATCTTTCGTTAGGGTTTGGGAGAATCTTGGTGCCAGTCAGAGCGAAGGAGGGAGAGAGAAAGAGGCCGATTATCTTGTATTGTTCTCTCTCTATCTTTCGTCAGGGTTTGGGAGAATCTTGGTGCCAGTCAGAGCGAAGGAGGGAGAGAGAAAGAGGCCGATTATCTTGTATTGTTCTCTCTCTATCTTTCGTTAGGGTTTGGGAGAATCTTGGTGCCAGTCAGAGCGAAGGAGGGAGAGAGAAAGGGACCGATTCTCTTGTATTGTTCTCTCTCTATCTTTCGTTAGGGTTTGGGAGAATCTTGGTGCCAGTCAGAGCGAAGGAGAGAGAGAGAGAGAGAGAAAGGGACCTATTCTCTTGTATTGTTCTCTCTCTATCTTTCGTTAGGGTTTGGGAGAATCTTGGTGCCAGTCAGAGCGAAGGAGGGAGAGAGAAAGGGACCGATTCTCTTGTATTGTTCTCTCTCTATCTTTCGTTAGGGTTTGGGAGAATCTTGGTGCCAGTCAGAGCGAAGGAGGGAGAGAGAAAGGGACCGATTCTCTTGTATTGTTCTCTCTCTATCTTTCGTCAGGGTTTGGGAGAATCTTGGTGCCAGTCAGAGCGAAGGAGGGAGAGAGAAAGAGGCCGATTATCTTGTATTGTTCTCTCTCTATCTTTCGTTAGGGTTTGGGAGAATCTTGGTGCCAGTCAGAGCGAAGGAGAGAGAGAGAGAGATAGAAAGGGACCGATTCTCTTGTATTGTTCTCTCTCTATCTTTCGTCAGGGTTTGGGAGAATCTTGGTGCCAGTCAGAGCGAAGGAGGGAGAGAGAAAGAGGCCGATTATCTTGTATTGTTCTCTCTCTATCTTTCGTCAGGGTTTGGGAGAATCTTGGTGCCAGTCAGAGCGAAGGAGGGAGAGAGAAAGGGACCGATTCTCTTGTATTGTTCTCTCTCTATCTTTCGTTAGGGTTTGGGAGAATCTTGGTGCCAGTCAGAGCGAAGGAGGGAGAGAGAAAGGGACCGATTCTCTTGTATTGTTCTCTCTCTATCTTTCGTTAGGGTTTGGGAGAATCTTGGTGCCAGTCAGAGCGAAGGAGGGAGAGAGAAAGGGACCTATTCTCTTGTATTGTTCTCTCTCTATCTTTCGTTAGGGTTTGGGAGAATCTTGGTGCCAGTCAGAGCGAAGGAGAGAGAGAGAGAGAGAAAGGGACCGATTCTCTTGTATTGTTCTCTCTCTATCTTTCGTTAGGGTTTGGGAGAATCTTGGTGCCAGTCAGAGCGAAGGAGAGAGAGAGAGAAAGGGACCTATTCTCTTGTATTGTTCTCTCTCTATCTTTCGTTAGGGTTTGGGAGAATCTTGGTGCCAGTCAGAGCGAAGGAGGGAGAGAGAAAGGGACCTATTCTCTTGTATTGTTCTCTCTCTATCTTTCGTCAGGGTTTGGGAGAATCTTGGTGCCAGTCAGAGCGAAGGAGAGAGAGAGAGAGAGAGAAAGGGACCTATTCTCTTGTATTGTTCTCTCTCTATCATTCGTTAGGGTTTGGAAGAATCTTGGTGCCAGCCAGAGCGAAGGAGAGGGAGAGAGAAAGAGGCCGATTATCTTGTATTGTTCTCTCTCTATCTTTCGTCAGGGTTTGGGAGAATCTTGGTGCCAGTCGGAGCGAAGGAGAGAGAGAGAGAAAGGGACCGATTCTCTTGTATTGTTCTCTCTCTATCTTTATTCACTTATTTTTCTGTTACTCCCCATTTGGTAAATCTCTTGTACTTGTGTGGAATTCATGACGAACAGATTGCAACAGGAATAACGAAGGGAAGGACAAGAAAACACACGAATATGCATGTTCGTGTGTTTTCTTGTTCTTCCCTTCGTTGTTCCTGTTGCAATTTCTTGTACTGTTCTCTCTCTATCTTTATTCACTTATTTTACGGTTATTCCCCATCTGTTGATTCTCCTGTACTGTTGTCTCTTTCTCTTTATTTATTTATTTTTTATCGATTACTCTCCATTTGTTAAATCTCTTGCACTGTTCTCTTTCTTTGTATTCTCTTTTTTATCGATTACCTCCCATTTGTTAAATCTCTTGTACTGTTCTCTCTTTCTCTTTATATATTTTTTGGATTATTTCCCATTTGTTAAATCTCTTCTACTGTTCTCTCTCTCTCTTTTATTCACTTCTACAATTATTCCCCATCTGTTA
>NC_091561.1:41281847-41291847 GCF_042767895.1 Penaeus vannamei
TGTGTTGGGGATATGCCACAGCAGTTTCAATCTGGCCTTTCTTCGGATGGAACTCGTATATCCCTGAGGGTATCCTTACCTCCTGCAGCTTTGACTACATCAGCCAAGACTGGAGCACCAAGTCCTTCGGCCTCTTCCTCTTCATCATGTGCTACTGCATTCCGCTCACTCTCATCATCTTCGTGTACTCCCAGATCGTGGGCGCCATTCGCCAGCACGAAAAGGCCCTCCGAGAACAAGCCAAGAAAATGAACGTGGAAAACCTCCGCTCCAACGCCGACGCCAAGAAGCAAAGCGCTGAAGTCCGAATCGCCAAGGTGGCAGTGGCCAATGTCTTCTTGTGGCTGCTGACATGGACGCCCTATGCCTACGTTGTCTTGACTGTAAGTATTACAATCTTTCATTACTTTCCTCAAGTAGATTACTCTTAATTTGACACACAAAGCAGTAGGTATTATTAAACACCGTAGTACACCAAACATTAACATTTTTTGTTTCCTAGGGACTGTTTGGAGATCAAACGAAGGTGACTCCACTTGTCTCCGCCCTGCCCGGCCTCATCGCAAAGACCGCCTCTGTCTACAACCCTATCATGTTCGCCATCTCGCACCCCAAGTTCCGCCTCGCCCTTCAGGAGGCCATGCCATGGTTCTGTGTCCACGAAGAGAAGGACGACGACACGAAATCCTCGAAGACTGAATCGGAAGCTCCAAAGTAAAGCCTTCTATCTAAGGCTTACTTGAGGGCAATCACAAAATTCATGTCGCCTGAGATGGCTTTTATGATTATCATCAAGTGTATTAGGTATTATGCTTAATTGCTATTGATGTGATACAGATGCTAGAAGGATATTTATGGGTAAACGGAAGCTGCTTTTGACAACGCACATCGCTAATTTTAAAACAGTTGTAAGTGACGTCTCTTAAATGCCGATAATATCTTGTAGTTGTTGAACCTTGCAATAAAAAGAAAAAAAATCATGTACGTATCAATCGGAATGTATCAATCCTCGCAAACCCTTTCAATTACAAAAAGAGGGTTTGAGAATGAATTCGAACCTGATCCAAATGTTTACTTAAAGCCTTATTTTACATTACAAGCTATGTGCATTTCTAATGGCGCTGGGAACAATGAACATAGCAATGGTTTAATATTACGAACTGCAGTTATAATGTTCGTAATGCAAATACGACAATGAAAATCGATATAATAACAATGAATATAATACCAGCAGTAATGATATAATTGGCAGTGTCGTACTTATAAAATATTATGCAACTTCTTTGGACAAATCACAATGATAATTTGATTGATGGCAGTCTAAATATAGTTCAGCTTATAATCATTGCCAGCAAGACCAAAAATATCAATACACAAAATTCTTTTAGCATATTCATCATAGCAGTAATACTGATGTTAAACGTGATCCAATTTTTAGAACAATAAGAACAATATGCTAAGCAAAATGTAATTGATAATAATAATACTTGTACTAGTTATAAATGATGATGAATTTAAAAATAAATGTCAATTTTAATAACAACGATCTACCAAGTGCAATGACTAATAATTAATGATAGTATTCATATGAATATCAAAACTATTAATAACAACATTAGATAACATTATCATTGTTATTATCATCATAGCTAAAATGTTAATAATAAGAATAATGAGCTAAAATGATGATAATAATAATGATAAATTTTATTATTATTATAACGACCGTAAGAATAATGCTATGAATAACATTAATGATAATAATAACAATAATAAAAAGAAGAATGTCTAATAATATCATGATAATAGACTAAGTGGCAACGATAATGATGATAATGATAATAATGAAGACGATGATGAGGCCATGACGGTGATAAAAAAGGACAACTGCAATACCAATATTTACTAGTGAAGCCTCAAATGGAATATACAGTTAATAGGACTACATTAACTATGCTAATAGTAATGCTAATGGCGGAAAAAATTGCTCATGTTCATTACAGGTGATGGAGAAATGTGTATCTCCATAATCAATTTCAAAATAATAATGATATTAAAGAAAACAATAACGTTAATGATAGCAAGGATGATTATAGCAAGAACATTAATTCCAATAAAAAAAAAATAATAATGCTGATGATGGTAGTAATAATGATGCAAAAGTATAAGAACAATAATGATCTTAACAATATTTGTAATGGTAATAAGAGCATCAACAAAAGGAATCTTATTGTGATAAAATAATATAATATACTCATTTTCGAAAATTTCATAAAGAAATTAAAGAAACACAATAACACGGCAGCTTAAAACTTTAATTATATCTTTAAGTAATGTTAATAATAATACCAAAAGTAACGTCGTGTTACCATTACGTTTATAAATGGAGAAGTAGTAATATCACCGATGAAAATATCAAGAACTATAAAAATAGTTTTCCTGGCATTTGCTGCTCTCAATGATATTGACAAGGGTATATGCTTAAGAAAAGCTATATAAACATGTGGAGTTTTAGTAAAGATAATTGGAAACAATATCATTGCGTACTACTGTGTATGTATGCATTTGTTCAGTATATGTGATTAAAGGTATTTCCGTTCATTACGTATAGGTCTTTAGTTAGCATCTAAAAATAAGATGCTTACATAAAAGCGTCTTAAGAAGTTTCCACTTAACACACTTCTTAACAGACTGAAGGCGTATATAAGGAGAAGCGCGGTGCTTACCCTCGCACTTCCCAACCGAGAGGCTCTGGGAGACGACCTGAAGCCAGCAACAAGCTCTGCGACCGAACTCCAGCCTCTGAACAGCATTTGTTTGGTCTCGAACTTCTTGGCATCTCTGTCTCCACTGCACTCTCCACGATGAGTATTGGCACTGTCAACGTCACCGTCCCTATGGCTTATAGGGGAGGAGGTGTTAGTTTTGGATACCCAGAGGGTTTCACCCTCATGGATCTGGTTCCTGACGACGTCAAACCTCTCATTCATCCCCACTGGAGCAACTTTCCCCCTGTCAACCCTATGTGGCACTATTTGCTGGCAGGTATTTACATGATTCTTGGTTTCCTTTCCTTCTTCGGCAATGGTATCGTCATGTACCTGTTCCTGTGCAAGAAAAGCTTGCGTTCTCCTGCAAACATGTTCGTCGTTAATCTGGCTTTCAGCGACTTCATGATGATGGTGTCTCAGTTCCCCATGTTCGTCATGAACTGCTTCAGCGGAGGCTACTGGTCTCTGGGCGCCTTTGCCTGCCAACTCCATGCCTTCACAGGTGCTATATTTGGTTTGACTTCCCTCATGACACTGGCTGCAATTGGCTATGACCGTTACTGCGTCATCGTCAAAGCATTCGATGGAGGCCACATCAGCTCTGGGAAAGCTCTCATCATAATTCTGGTGTGTTGGGCATACTCCATTGCAGTTTCAATCTGGCCTTTCTACGGATGGAACTCCTACATTCCCGAAGGCATTCTTACCTCATGCAGCTTTGACTACATCAGTCAAGACTGGAGCACCAAGTCCTACGGCCTCTTCCTGTTCATCATGTGTTACTGCATTCCTCTCACGGTCATCATCTTCGTGTACGCTCAGATCGTGGGCGCCATTCGCCAGCACGAAAAGGCTCTTCGAGCACAAGCCAAGAAAATGAACGTGGAAAACCTCCGCTCCAACGCCGACGCCAAGAAGCAAAGCGCTGAAGTTCGAATCGCCAAGGTGGCAGTGGCCAATGTCTTCTTGTGGCTGCTTACATGGACGCCCTATGCCTACGTTGTCATGACTGTAAGTATTGCATTGTCAGCATCATTTACCAAATGTAGCTGTTCAAACTTGTAATATTGTCATTTTTTCCATTCAATAACACTGGTCAATACCTGAGACCTAATATCTCTTTTTTTCCCAGGGACTGTTTGGTGATCAAGAGAAGGTGACTCCACTTGTCTCCGCCCTGCCCGGCCTCATCGCAAAGACCGCCTCTGTCTACAACCCCATGATGTTCGCCATCTCGCACCCCAAGTTCCGCCTGGCCCTTCAGGAAGCCATGCCATGGTTCTGTGTCCACGAAGAGAAGGACGACGACACGAAATCTACGAAGACCGAATCGGAAGCCCCAAAATAGAGCCTTTTATCTAAGGTTTACTTGAGGGCAATCACAAAATTCACGTCTCCCGCGATGGCTTTTATGATTATCATCAAGTATATTAGGTTTTTTGCTTAATTGCTATTGATGTGAAACTGATGTTGGTTGAAAGGAATTTGCCTTTAAGAACGCACATCGTTGGTTATAATATAATAAATGACGTTACCAAATGCCGAATGATACTTCTGTAGTTGGTAAGAAGAAAAAAAGCAATAAAAATAAAGACGATAATGTTATTTTGTAAACCTTGATATGAAACTTAAATCAGTTATAGTGTGTCAATAAAAATGTTTGAAAGAATTATAACGATACTAATAACAAATAGCAGTAATAGTCATAAGACCAGTAATAATAACATCAGTAACGGTAATAGAAATAATAATGATAATTATAATATCCGTGTTAGTTACCATAATCAAAAAGATGATAACAATTATGGACAATTATCATTAGAGAAATTAAAAGTACTGACCCAAATCCTTTCCTAGGAATAATCGACAAAACTGATATGAAAATAATTATATATGAATATTTGATATTTTATGGTCTCTCAAAAGAAATTGTTAAGAGCGATAATGTTGGTGGTGCTGATTAAGTGATAATTGTAGTAACACGGCTAATGAATAATAATAAATGGTAATAGCATTGAAATCTATGATGATCTTAGCAATAATAATGAAAATGATGATAGCAACAAGAATCATAAGAATCGTGATGATAACAATAATGGTAATATTAATGGAAAATATATAACAACCATAATAACAATAACAAAAAAAAAAATACAATAACGATAACGATAATAATAACGATGACTAATAATACTAATAGTAATAATAATAACAACAATAATAGTTATAAACCCGTATAATAATCAGAATACTAAGATGTGCTACAGTACAACCATTAATATCTATCATCACAAAAACACATGTAAAAATTATTATACAGCCTTAATGGGAAAAAAATAGAATTGTTATAACAAAACATTGATGATAAACACTATTATTATTGACCTTATTACCATTATATTCTATCACATAGAAATATCAATGATAATGAGGACGACATTTTCAATATTGGAAATACTGAAAACGAATTTACTTTATGTAATGGTACAAGTAATAATCACCTTAGTTAAATAATATTTGATAGAAACTGATTACTTCTCTCAGCTACCCTCATGATTAAAGATATTTGATTCGGTATCAGTATTCAACAGTATGTGTGTGAGTGTGTGTGTATGTATGTATGTATATATATATATATGTATATATATATATATATATATATATATATATATATATATATATATATTATATATTTAATATATATTATATATATATATATATATATATATATATATATATATATATATATATTGTACTGCCTCCAGTAAAACGCTAGCAGTCAGTTAAACCTTTATTGTCATGTTCACAAGCTGGTAGGTATGAGCAGTGTATCCAACTTGCAAGATGACAACATACATGTACGCGTGAACGTGCACGTGACTGTGAGGCGAAAAGAGTGTGGCTAGCCCAAATCTTCATAAAACAAGAATAATTTAAAAGTACGCAGCACAATACGTCTCACGTGGCTCTCTAGAGGGGCTCCACGGATTCACAACAATGCGTTTTTGTAGGGCGTTCGTACAACTCTGACATCACTGTAGCCAACGTTACAAACTAAATTAAATTAAATAATCATTCTCATGTTAATACAATAAATCAAATAAATTCTTGATCTAAATTCTATATATATAATATCAGACAAGGAATCCTTGATTCCTTTACACTCCCTGCCTGATATCAACAAATTTGATATCACGACTCTAATACTGATTAAATGACAAACAGGAACTGAAATGTGACTTGTTCAAATAAAAAATAGGTACTTAGCACCAGAAACCAAAAGAATTAACTCTGAAATTGGTCTTGTGTACACAACTGGCTTTCCATCTCTCATAACCTTTAACTCCACTTTCCTTACTTTGCCATCTTCACTTTGGATAGCTCTTACAATTCCATATGGCCATTGTGTACGACAAACACTTCTGTCTTTCAATAACACAACATCACCTTCAGTGAGACTAGGTTTTGCACAACACCATTTTCTACGTTCTTGGAGTGTGCAGATATTCTTTTTTCCAACGATTCCAAAATATTTCTGAGAGGGCAGAAACACGTTTCCATTCTGTTTTCGAAAGGTCTTTTGTATCAATTTCTCCTACTGAATCTTCTACATGGTCTATTCCAACTTTCTGAGTAAGAATGGTGGCAGGTGACAAGATGAAAGGGTTTTTTGGATCAGTTGATACGTTTACTATTGGTCGATTGTTCACTATGGCACATACTTCTGCCATGAAGGTTGATAACACTTCATGCGTCAAAGTTGTATAAGGAGTTACAGCTAGCATTGACTCTAAGATCTTCCGGCAGATTCGAATGAGGCGTTCCCATACACCTCCCATGTGCGATGAATGGGGAGCGTTGAAGATCCATTTAGTGCCTGTTTGGTACAGATGGTTTACTATCTTCTTTTCTTCCACATTTACTGCATCTATCTTGAGGCTATCAGTTGCACCAACAAAGTTGGTTCCTCAGTCAAATCTATACAGTTTAACTTTACCTCTGAGAGCTTCAAATCTTTTAAGTGCATTAATAAAAGCTGAAGAGGACATTTCTTCTACCAACTCAATGTGTATTGCTCTTGTTGTAAGACAAGTGAACAAAATAGCCCACCGTTTAGAATTTGCTGATCCACCACGAGTTCTGCGTGTCATTATAGTCCAAGGTCCAAAAGCATCAACTCCAACATTGGTAAAGGGTGGAGTATGTTCTAAGCGATCTGCTGGTAGATCACTCATCAACTGGACTTCTTTACCTCGTAACTTTCTACACTGGACACAGGAGTGTAAGATTGATGAGATCAACCGTTTCACGCCTGTAATCCAATATCCACCAGATCTAACAGCTCCTTCTGTAAGATGACGTCCTTGGTGTCGAACACTTTGGTGATAGTGACGTACTATAAGTGTAGAAATATGACTTTTACCAGGCAAAATGATTGGATGTTTCTGGTAACTTCCAAGACTTGATTGTTGCAATCTTCCGCCAACCCTTAACACACCATCTTCATCTAAATACGGGTTGAGAGCCATAATCGAGCTAGATTTTGGAAGATGCATTTTTGCTTCAAGTCTAATTTCTTCTTTGTAAGTTTCCTTTTGAACTGCTTTGATCACAAATATTTCAGCTTTTTTGAAAGACTCTACACTTCTATCAGCTCTACCTTTAAATGATTTGGCACATGCACATCTCTGCAATAAAGCAACAGTATTAACTAGGCGATACCACTCAGAGAACCTTTCAAATCTGTGACACCGAATTGATAAATTGTCAATCACACAGGTTTTAGCTGCCTTTACCAGAGCATCTGGCCTTACTTCCTTATCATCTTCTGGTTGAACTAGCTGTGGAGTTTCTTGAGCAAGATCATGATGCCTACTCAGGAATGTTTCAGGTCCTTTCAGCCATATGCCTGTGAATACGGTTCACTCTATTCTTTTGAACACGTAGAGGTACACCCAACAGGGAATTATTTAGGTCAGGACCTGTCATCAACACATCATTCAATGATGTACCTCTAAACTTAGCAGCAGAGTCAAAAACACACCTGATACGACTAGGTTTCTTTGAATGATACACTCCAAACACTGGAAGATACCAACATTCATTTTCTTTCAAAGGTGCTATTTCAGCATGACCTCTTTCCAAAAGCTGTTTCATAAAGTCTAGGAAATGTTCTCTTTTAACAGAATTGAACTGAAGACTCTTGGTTAGGCTATTGGCACGTCTCACAGCCATGGATTTATTGTTCAGCAACCTTTTCTTTAAGGGCTTAAAAGGTAAAGGTGCACTCCAGTTACCTGCTGGTTCTTTGACAAATTCTTTCTCCATTAACTTCAAGAACATTTTGTCTTCTGTGGATTTTCCAGGTTCGTCATCATTTTTGGTTCGGTGAAACACTGTAGAACCAATATAATTTTCCTTCCATGGTGTAAAACCGCTGTGATATCCTGTGTCCTCTTGTACACATATACAACTTGGACAAGGCTTCAAGACTGATGGACGACCATCAGGATTTACATATATTTTCCTTACATTTACATTCTTTGTTGCGTGATGCTTCCCCAGGCAGACTTCACCTATAATTATCCAGCCTAACTTCATCTTCTGGGCAAAGGGTGTACCTGGTGGACCTGTTACTTGATCTAGTACATGGTGAGCTTCGGGTAGATCTCTATTAATCAATAATTGAATCTGAGCCTGATCATCAAGAGGTGAAATTTCTGAACCAATGTCTTTGAGTTGTGGATGAAGTCGAGCAATGTTGGGAGTTGGAATCTCAGTTCCATTATTAGGAAGTTCATCACATTCGATGACTGTAGGAAGGCTCATCTGTAGACTACCATCAACAGCTTGTATGAACAGTCTACCAGCTTTCCTTCCTGTCATAACTGAACGGCCAGAGCAACTAGTTATGATGTATTCCTCTGCCACAGAGCGAACATCAAAGAAATCTAAAAGCTCTCCTTTGGCTAAATATTTGTTACTCTAATCAACTAATATAACATATGACTTCATACGCTTCCTCGGGTTACTCACATGAAAAACGTAAACTGGCAAAATTTTAGCACAAGACTTTCCAGGAAATTCCTCACATACACCAGTACTCTTGTTGGTCACACCTAAAGCTTGTTCACGTACTGACTCTTTAACAACACTCTGCTCCGGCTTCTCCCTGCCATGAGCCTTAGTACTTGTCTCAGGAACAGACTGAAATTTCTTCAAATGCATAGCAGTGCAATGGTATTTACTTCCACAGTCTTTACAGGTTATGTCCTCTGGACAATCTCTACTTAAGTGGTTCTTCGAGATGCAACACTTAAAACATATTCTATTTTCTTTCAGAAGTTTCTTGCGTTCTTCTAAGGACTTTGACTTAAAGCTTTTACATTCATGTAGAGAATGGTTGGTCCCATGTATTATACATTTAAGGGCTTCTTCATCAGGCACTACAGTCTTCTTTGTAGTTACTTTAAATTTATCTAGCTTTGAAGTCTTGTCTATATGAGATTTTACTTCTGGCTCAAAATTAAATCCTGGATCATTATGGATTTGTGTAACGTCAGAAATGAAGTCTACAAAATAAGAAAAGGGTGGGAATAACACACCTTGTGTTTTCTTGTAGTTGGATGCTTTGTCTCGCCATTTTCCTTGTACTGAAGGAGGTAACTTGCTTATCACAGGGTTTATTCCTGCAGATGTGTCAAAGTGTCCAAACAATTTCTCGTAAAGTGGATTTTCTTTAAGCGACTGTACTTCGCAAAAAAGATCATGCAGATCATACAGTTTCTTGGGATCTCTGAACGTAACCTTAGGAAACTTTTCTAGTTTCTTGATAGATGCTTCAATAATCTCAGGACTGCCATATCTATCTTCAAGCCTCTTCCATATCAACTTGATGCACTTACTTGGATCATGTATATTGGAAGTCCTTATACTCTGTGCAAATTTGGACGACTCAGGGCCCAGCCACCGGAGTAAAAGGTCAACTTCTTCCAAAGACGTAACATGCAGATCTTGAATGGTCTGCTGAAAAGTAGTTTTCCAAGGCACATAAGACTCAGGACGATCATCAAATGGACTGAAACGTGCCAGGGAAAGTTCCTTCTTCAAAAGGAGATGCGACAATTCTCCACAACAACTGTTACTCACAGGATTAGCCTTGGCATCACTGGACTGACTACGAAGAGGTTGTATGACAGGCATAGCTTGTTCCAAAGAAGGGTTAAGAT
>NC_091561.1:41316847-41319347 GCF_042767895.1 Penaeus vannamei
CATTTAGATCAGTCGTCTCCTGTACCATGAGTGGCAGGGTCATCGTGTGACAGATCTCTCGAAAATGACAACTGGTTTTAACACCATTAAAGGTAATACGTATGACAGTGAACTACATAGATGGAATTCCGTCATTCTGTTTATTTTATGTTGAATATTTAACAATCATTCTTATACTTATTTATCAATTTATCTATCTATTTATCAATCTCTCTAACTGGTTTATTTATTCATTGGATCATTCAACCGAACATTCATGTATTTCTATTCCTTGATGAACATAGAACAATATCTCTCTGAACTGAATCCATGATTTGACTAATTAACTGAACAACTAATTGTTATGAACTATAGAGAATTAGCGACATGCAGATAAAGGCACACCAAACACTGTTGCAACATACATAACTCTATGGATTTTCAGCACATCAAACACTTGCAATATATACAACTCTAGGAATCTTCAATACCTAGATAGGACACACGCACAAAGACATGAGAGATTATTCATCACTGGTGTGTGAATAATGAATTAAAAGGCTGCCGTTGGTCGTTATCTGAATGACATGGCAGTATTCTAGGCGATAATTGGCTGTTGATGACTCGTCAGGAACAAGTTGGAACATGTTTCGCTCATAGGTATTATTTATTTGTTCGTGTTGAGATTTTTGCACATAATGATTCTTTACAGTAATGATAGTGGTGATCAGAAGGTATTTATGATGATAGTGATGATGAAGATAATGAAAATGATAATAATGATGATGATGATGACAATAATGATAATGGCAATGATAACGTTGATGATAATGATCATGATCATGATAATGGTAAAATAATGATATCACTAATAAGAATAATGATGATAATAATATGTAGAATATCAATATTTATTTGGTATTAGTCGAGTGTTAGAACACATTATAACAGAAAATTCTGCAAACGTTTAATTCATAAAACCTACCTATAATAATAATCTCAAATATTATTATAGAAGGTTCCCGATTCAGAATCACATATTTCAATTCTGTATATATATGTAGTATATCGCAGAGCACACGATAATAATAACTAATAATGGTAATAATAATAACTAATAATGACAATGGTAAAAATATTCAGCAATCTGTTCATAAAATATGCAAAGTTATGGTACGTGTGTGTGTGTGTGTGTGTGTGTGTATGTGTGTGTGTGTGTGTGTGTGTGTGTGTGTGCGTGTGTGTGTGTGCGTGTGTGTGTGTCCGATATTAAACCTAGAGAGAGAGAGAGAGAGAGAGAGAGAGAGAGAGAGAGAGAGAGAGAGAGAGAGACAGACAGACAGACAGACAGACAGACAGACAGACAGACAGACAGACAGACGGACAGACAGACAGACAGAAACGCACGAAAGACAAAGACACAGAGACATGCATACATGCAGACAGAAACAAAAAGAAACAAGAAAAATAAAAAAACAGAGAGAGAGAAAAAAGAAGGAATAAAAAAAAGAAAAAAAGAAGAACCAACTGAGAGAAGTCAGTCAGTGCCAACCCCCCCCCCCCAAAAAAAAAAATAAATCAAATGGGCACGTAATGTCCACAGATGGAGTCCATATGTAAAACAACATTCACTTAGTGACACATATGAGTGACAGCATTACAAAAAAATGTCAAGTGAATACATTTATATACTTTTTGACAGTTGTATGTTGCAAAACGTGTGCAGGTACATCACGATAATTATCCCTCCATAAATTGAGACTAAATGGGTTGTGCAATTAAGTATTGTAACGCGGTATGTTATTATATAACTCACTTATGGGCGGGGATGCATTCGTGTAAAGAGCAGTTTGATATCGAATTGATACTAAAACGATTTCACGGGGTCATTCCTGCAAAATCTGATGCGAAGTTTATATTTTCCGAATTTGACTCATTATGGCGGTTATCAATTTTTTTTTTTTTTTTTTTTTTTTTTTTTTTTTTTTTTTTTTTTACATTGTGTCTCATTACTGATGCCGATAAGTTTATATTTCTTGAATTTGACTTATTATGACGGTTATCAAAGTTTTTTTTTTCATTGTGTCTCATTACTGATTCGGATAAGTTTATATTTCTCGAATTTGACTCATTATGACGTTGTTATCAATTTTTTTTTTTCATTGTGTCTCGTTATTGATTCGGATGTTTGTTTCCCGAATTTGACTTATTATGACGGTTATCAAAGTTTTTTTTTATTGTGTCTTACTGATGCGGATAAGTTTATATTTCTCGAATTTGACTCATTATGACGGTTATCAATTTTTTTTTTTTTTTTATTGTGTCTCGTTACAGATGCCGATAAGTTTATATTTCTCGAATTTGACTTATTATGACGGTTCTCAAAGTTTTTTTTTTTTTCATTGTGTCTCGTTACTGATTCGGATAAGTTTATATTTCTCGAATTTGACTTATTATGACGGTTATCAAAGTTTTTTTTTATTGTGTCGTACTGATTCGGATAAGTTTATATTTCTCGAAT
>NC_091561.1:41354347-41357678 GCF_042767895.1 Penaeus vannamei
TAGTGTAATGATAACAATAAATATAGGACAGGAAAGCTACGTGGAAAGATTTTAGTTTATTGCAATGCGAGGGATAATTATATGTAGGTACTGTAGGTAAGATGAAATCCAATTTAATTCATGGACAATTTTCAGATTGCTTCATGGCCATGACTCCTAGGATGGGAACCACCGTTTTAATCAATATTAAAAAGTAATTTAGAAAGAAAAACTTATGAAACACTCATAAACTCTTGTATTTTTATCCTATCGGATATTTCGTTCCTTTATTTATTTACCTTTATTTTTATATGAGTAAATTGGACGAATGTTCAATCATCATTAAAAAAAGAGAGAGAGAGAAAAAAAGAGAGGATGATGAGGAATTTAAATTTCTTAGCTCATGTTTCATCCTCAACAGCAATTAAATCAGAACTAAAACATCTCTTATGCTCCCTCGTTATTAGGCAGACTTATCCTAATTACCATAGGCATAAAACTACGCTGGCATTGTTCTGTAATGTTATTTCGACAAATTCGGAATCGAGGTTATTCTCTCTAATCACCAAATTATTTTCCAGCCTTCAAAGAGCAACAATATGGAACAATATGATCCTCATCGCAAAACTGTTATAAAATAACTTATTATTATATAAGATTATACCAAGAAACACAAAGGGTGAACAATTTTGTAATGGGGAATGATGAACAAGACAAAAAGGGTGCTTGACCATGAACCATATGGATATATTTATGTTTGAGACCCTGAACATTATGGTTATTTTTATGTTTCAGACCATGAACCATTAAAATATGTTTATGTTTGAGACCATGATCTATACAGATATGTTTATGTTTCAGACCATGAACCGTAGAAATATGTTTATGTTTTAGACCATGGACTGCAAGGATATGTTTATGTTTAAGTCCATGAACCTTATGGATATATTTATGTTTGAGACCCTGAACATTATGGTTATTTTTATGTTTCAGACCATGAACCATACAAATATGTTTATGCTTGAGACCATGAACCATACAGATATATCTATGTTTGAGACCATGAACTGTAAGAATATGTTTATGATTAAGACCATGGACCATACAGATATATCCATGTCTGAGACCATGAACTGTAGGAATATGTTTATGCTTGAGACCATGGACTGTGCGGATATGCTTATGTTTCAGACCATGAACATTACGAATATCTTTATGTGTCAGGCCATAACTTGATTTCAGGGAACAAAGCTTCAGGATTATGGAATAATAAGCTGTTTTATACCAAGAGGATATATGATAACAAACATGCACGGAGTAGAATAGATATACAAACCACGAGCTAATTATATAGATATACTAGTTAATTATGTGCACGAATAGCAAATCATCACAAAATGTACTGATCTTTGACATCTGAACCATGTCATTATGTACCAAGTCGCCGGCAGTACTATGAGGGTCTCTTTTGACGAAAGATAAATAAATGTTGTATTTTTGGTAAAGTCACGTGTCCGATTATGCTTTTGAGGAATCATGTGATGATGGTAGGGATGATTTTGTAAAAATATTTTATCTATCGATTGAATTATCTTTTATGTGATCTATTTAGTGTGTGTGTGTGTGTGTATGTGTGTGTGTGTGTGTGTGTGTGTGTGTGTGTGTGTGTGTGTGTGTGTTTGTGTGTGTATGTGTGTGTGTGTGTGTTTGTGTTTGTGTGTGTGTGTGTGTGTGTGTATTACCCTAGGTCTAGCAATGTAGCCATATACTATCTTTAAGGATATTTAAAGAATAGAAAGACAATATACCTCAGTTTTTTGTGTGTTTTTTTACAATCAATCTTCACTCATTTTAAATTCAGCTTCACCACAAAATAAATAGATAGATAAATACAAATGGGGCAAATAGATAAACAAGTAAATAAACAGATTAATATAAAAAATATACAAAAAAATAATATAAAACCCTCACCTCCTAAACGAAAATATCAATAAATACCAACAACCATCATAAAAAAAAACAGGAAGAAATAAAAACAAAAAGCGAAATCAAGTGACATGAACGAAAGGTCGATAGCCCGAACCCAGGAGATGACGTCACGCATTGCCGCCCTGTGATTGGCTGAGACCGGAAGTACATTAGTCGTCGTCCCGAGAACTTGGCACTCACATGGCACTGCCTGGAGCTCGGAGCCATTCAGGCGGTCATTTCGGGACGTCAGAGTGCCTATAGCTTTTATGGATTATGTATGTATGTGTTTATATATATGTATGTGTATATATACATACATAAATATACATTTATATATATATAATATATATATATATATATATATATGTATATATATATATATATATATATATATATATATATATATATATATATATATATATATATATATATATATATATATATATGCATTATATACACACTACACACAAATATTCATATATTTAAATATACACACACACACACACATATATATATACACACACATACACACACACACACACATATATATATATATATAAATATATAAATATTTATATATATATGTATATATATATATGTATATATATATATATATATATATATGTATGTATATGTATATATATATAGATAGATATAGATTGTGTGTGTGTGTGTTTATATATATGTGTGTGTGTGATGTGTAAATATGTGTACCTGATGTGTGTGTGCGTATGAGCGTGTAAAAAGTGTGTGTGTGTGTATGTGTTTATATATGTGTGTGTGTATCTTTGAGTGCGTGTGCGTATGCGAGCGTGTATGTGTGTGTGTTAATGCGTAGGTATATGTGTCTATTTATGTAAACATCTACATACATGAACACATTTCCGTTATTCAGAATGATATTTGCTTACATACTAAAACAACTCGAAATTGATTACAATTTCCCACCAGTATAATTAAAATTCGTCTATCCCTTTATTTCTTCCTATCTATCTATTCCTATGTTTATCTATCTTAAGTCTTCATTAGCCATATGGCAATGTATAGACCTTACCAACTTGACCATACTTTTCTAAGGTAGAAATTGCTTTAACAAAATATATCGACCTATCTAATTACTGATATTAATTTTTTGTCATAAATCAGTTTATCATTAATAGATTTACGTAGCACGATCGACTTCAAATGACCTTGATCTAACGTAATTGATAATTAGTAATATTAATAATCAATTAATGATAATTAATTAGTAATAGTTAATAATAATTAATAATTGGTAATATCACAATAATTAAGATATCTATTATTAGTAACAAACCTGTAGATGGTCCTATATTATAGCGTATTAAAGCGTAGTATGTTATGCAAGGATATTAAATTT
>NC_091561.1:41368178-41370678 GCF_042767895.1 Penaeus vannamei
AACACAGAAAAACACACGTATAATGACAAAAAAAAATTAAAAGTAAAATAAAATAAATAAATAAATGAAATAATACTAATAAATAAAAATCACCCTGGTTTCAATAAAATTAAATAAATTCTGGCACTGCGAAAGGAGCACCGAAGGGAAGAACGAGAAAATACACGAATATGCTGTGAAGGCCTTTTCGCTACATTGCCCTGAAGAAGTAACGTAGCGAAAAGGCCTTCGGTATATTCGTGCGTTTTCTTGTTCTTCCCTTCGTTGTTCCTTTCGCAGTGCCAGAATTTTCGCAGTTGATTGAAACCAGGGTGATTTTTATTTATTATTTTTATTGTATTTATTTATTTATTTAATTTATTTTATTTTTTATTTTATTTTATTTATTTATTTATTTATTTGACTTTCTTTATTTATTTATTTTATTTCATTTATTTATTTATTTTATTTTATTTATTTATTTATTTTATTTTATTTATTTTATTTTATTTGTTTATTTATTTTATTTTATTTATTATTTTTTTGGGCATCTCTATACGTATGTTTTTTTCTGTTTTCAAACCTCGTATGTTTCTACACGTTGTCCATCGATGGCGCAATATTAATTGTATGCAGAATAAAAGAGATACGAAGAAACGTAGAATGGGAATAAGACGTAGTAAAAGAAAGGGAGAGGAGGGAAAGAACAAAGCAGAGTAGAGAGAGAAATAAAGGAAAGATATTGAAGCAATAGGACAAAGTAGGGGAAAGGATGTCAATGGATAGGTGGCAATGGTTAGGTATTTTATTGCCTATATTATTATTATTATTATCACAAAAGGGAAGGGCTTAGCTATGTGTTATGAAGACGCCCTTCCCTTGATAAATGGCTCGCTCTATTCTTCTCCCCTCCTCCTTTCTCTCGTTTTCTCCTTCTCTCACTCCCTCTCTCCCCCATTCCCTTCCTTCCCCTCCACTCTCTCTCTCCCTTTCTCTTGTTCTCTCCCTCTCTCTTTCTCTTGTTGTCTCCCTCTCTCTTTCTATTGTTCTCTCCCTCTCTCTTTCTCTTGTTCTCCCCCTCTCTCTTTCTCTTGTTCTCTCCCTCTCTCTTTCTCTTGTTCTCTCCCTCTCTCTTTCTTTTGTTCTCTCCCTCTCTCTTTCTCTTGTTCGCTCACTCTCTCTTTCTCTTGTTCTCTCCCTCTCTCTTTCTATTGTTCTCTCCCTCTCTCTTTCTATTGTTCTCTCCCTCTCCCTTTCCCTCCTCCACTCCCTCCTTCTCCATCCATCCCCCTCTCTCTATCTCTCTTCCTCATTTGTGTTTGTATTCCTCTGACAGACAGATAGAGCCTGCAAGCATTGAACAAGTTGATTGCAAAGTTAACCATTGTTGATTGGCAAAACCACGACTGAATAGTTATACTGGGAGTTATAGTTATATTGTTATAGTTATATATATCTATATCTATCTATCTATATATATATATGTATATATATATGTTGTAGTTGTATATATATCGGTTATAGTTATATATGTTATAGTTATACTGGGAGTAGTTATAGTTATATATATCTATATCTATCTATCTATATATATATGTATATATATATGTTGTAGTTGTATTTATATAGGTTATAGTTATATATATATATAGTTATAATGGCAGTAGATATTACTGGAGGCATATTGAAGTGCATCCAGAAGTCCAATATAAATTAATTTTCGTAAATGCTCTTGTGTATAGTATGAATATGACACGTGACACATGTATTTTTATGTATACACTATTATATACTCCAGAAATGCAATTAATGATAAATAAAAAATTAATATATCACCTTGGGCTTTCTAGAAAGTTCTAGGGATGTTTTAAGACAGAAAATCACTTGAAGATGTAAACATATCAAGCATAGAATAGAATATGTTTAAGTAAATCTGAAGGGAACTAGTGTGTTTACAGACATTTATTGTTTATTCTGTATAATAGCCAATTACTTTGTTATTGTGTTAGTTCATCAATCACCCAGTATGAAACAGTTATTCAGTTCATTAACCAATATCTCTTAACACTACAAATTATCAATGAGCAGAACTCACTCTTTCTCTCTTTCTCTCCCTCTCTCCACCCCCTCTCCCTCTCTCTATCTCTATCTATCTCTCTCTCTCCCCTCCCTCCCTTCCTGCCTCTCTCTCTCTCTCTCTCTCTCTCTCTCTCTCTCTCTCTCTCTCTCTCTCTCTCTCTCTCTCTCTCTCTCTCTCTCTCTCTTTCTCTCTCTCTCTCGCCAAAGTGAAGGAATAAGGGACAGGCACCAGAACAATTTATAATTCTCTCGTCTTCAGAATTATTGTAGATAATTATAGTAATAACATGGGCAATATTAATGTCAATAATAATAGTACTTATCGACCATCCAGAACCATCAGGTACCCCCCCCCCCCCGCACTATTCCCCTACCCATTCCGCCAACTGTGTTTCTGTCTCAATTAGCGACATTTCCAAGCAAATATCAAGCAGATTTTATT
>NC_091561.1:41395678-41398178 GCF_042767895.1 Penaeus vannamei
GACTAGACGGTTCTACGCCTTCCTTTCTACATTCCACTCAGTTAAAGCGAGCTGATGATCATGTAGGTTTCTAAACGGTGCTTGTATTGGGGAAAGACCATTTGGTGTGTATGTAGGCCTTGATGTCGACTTATGTTATTGTTGCCTCCTGTGTTTCCTCTTGGTGCCGTCTTTTTGATACGATGTGTTAGTGATACGGTGTTTGTTTCTGCATGTTAATTGCTCATTCGGCATTTTCTGTCTTTGTTGGCTCAGGTATTTTGCTGTCTCCTCTCTGTTTACCTCTTTTTGATTTTGTAGTAGGCCTATTGTAAGAAAGCTAGGGCACCTGTGTTTAGGTCTGCTATCTCTTCAGATGTTTCCTTGGTTGAGATGTAACTTCTGGCACCTAATTGCTCCTTTCAGCTAAGCTTTGGGTTTCAGAGCCAACATATGTTCGTAGGTTTTATTTTCTATTGATGCTGTACCCTTTTTCCAACAATTTATGCATAAATTAGCTTGTGGTTGACGTATTTCCCTCTTTTGTAAGAACTTGTTATACTGAAGAACAATCAGGGGTTCATGATGCAGGAACTACATGTGATCTAATTCCTGAAGAATGTCTTTAAGTGGGAATATCGAATCAACTACAACCCGCAGTTTGTAGATCAACATATTTTTCAATGTCTACAGACAAACTTGTAATTACATATTTGAATTGTGATGGTTGTGGAAAATCAATCATTCGATTGGGAAGAAGATCGTCCCAGTCTTTTGGGTTATTATATGCTAATGATATAGAAATTAACATGGTTCATAATTCGTCGATGACGTAAGAGGGAAAGTGGAGTACCTCATGGTAGTGGAAAAGTGTGTGATACTGTTACTGATACTGAACACGTTTATTTGGTCTAAGGATTATACAAATGTTTTATTACAATAGAATGTTGAATAGACCGGGCAGTTTGATGAATGCCATCTTAAAACGCCCATTGCTGATTATACGTATAATTGTAGACATTTATAGAAGATTAATTGGTTACAATTTATGGGATAATATATATTTATAACCGTTCAACTAGAATTTGAAAAAAATATCAAGGTACATTGTTGTGAATAAATATTTACACAATTATGTTAGGGGGTGGGGGTAATCCTGAGCAGCAAGTGTTTTTTGAAGATTCAGAGTTTGGGTTAGCGATTACATCACTACTTGAAATCGCTCAGTATCTTCATACCACTCCTGACTTTCTTCTTGTCTTCTTTCCTCATTCTCTTTCACTTGTGTATAATGCTCACTCCTCTTTCCAAATATCTGCAACAGTATTTCCTCTGTTGTTGTCATAGCAGAGAGAATACTCTCGTCTTTGGTAATAGCAGCAGTACCTCCCTGGTGTGTATCTTCTAGTATGTGTATATTCTTCTTGTCCTGAGGAGCCGTTGAGTATTTCAATAGTTGAGTATACCCTGCAAAATTCAAAGAGAATTTGGGGCTCCTTTCATTACTCAGTGTCTTATCGAATTATCAACTATTTGGTATATACTGTTTGTAATACTATATACACTCTCTATGATGTAGTACAAAGCACTACATTTGTGCAATAATATTATACAATTCAGTAAGTATGTGCCACTTATTATGCTTATGGTATCGTAGTATGTTATTTATATACCATCTTCCATGATAACCTAACCACCGGCCGGTTATATGAAGTAAATTGGGTCAATTAGCGACCACTTTATTTCACTTGGTAACAGTAACTCAGAATCACTTCACTGTATTCGTCTTTTTCCTCTTAAGTTTTAAGGTAAACGTCTATTTTGGTTTTATATTCTCGTTCACTTATTACATGAAATATAAAGTTAGGCGATTTACATAATATTTTTCTCTCTCCTGATTATTTATGGGGAAAGCTTGATCAGTAGCAACTCGAGATGTCATGATGTCTGTTTTGATGATGGTTCAGTGAAAATATAACCATTAAAATCATTATTTTCCATCCTTTTTGAAAAATGAAGAGACCAAAATAATCGACCCTATTCACAAAACATCCGTAACTTTGGTGACGTCATCAAAATAAACCCCACGTGCTTTTTTCCAAAAATAGAATCAGACGCCACAACACCTCCTCGAGTTATTAATTTATATATTAATTAATTATATATTTTTTTATATTAATTAATTAATAATAATAATTAATATTATTAATCTATAATTAATTAATAATTATTAATTATATTAATTATTAATAATCTATAGCGAAGGCTAGTGTATATATCAGTGTTGTATAATCGAGACCTGTACAATGTAAGGCTCAAAGTCAGAATTGTAATGAAGTGTTCTCCCTTAATATATTCTTTAAAAATTAATATGTTGTATTTTTAATTTTAATCTAACTAATATGTATTTTTTGTGTATATGAATCCCCTACACTGTAAACCCCTTACGATTCTCGACAAAATTAGGTAGAGTAAGAATTATTTATGGCCTCAAAGCTCATTTAGTATTTAAGTATGTGCC
>NC_091561.1:41410678-41415678 GCF_042767895.1 Penaeus vannamei
CCTGTTCTCCCCTTCGTCCTATGTCCTCCTCTTCCTTCCC
This sequence comes from Penaeus vannamei, assembly GCF_042767895.1. Lineage (NCBI taxonomy): Eukaryota > Metazoa > Arthropoda > Malacostraca > Decapoda > Penaeidae > Penaeus > Penaeus vannamei. Next base: position 41,410,719 of record NC_091561.1, read on the forward strand.
TTCCTCCCTCCCTTTCTTGTACCTCTTCCTTTTATTATATTACTATTTCTCTCTCCGGTCTTATTTCCTCCCCTTCAAATAAATCAGTCCCTCCTTTGCCCTCCTCTTCCCTCCTTCTCTCACTTGTTCTCCCCTTCGTCCTATGTCCTCTTCTTCCTTCCCTTCCTCCCTCCCTTTCTTGTACTTCCTCCTTTTATTATATTACTATTTCTCTCTCCGGTCTTATTTCCTCCCCTTCAAATAAATCAGTCCCTCCTTTGCCCTCCTCTCCCCCCCCCCTCCTCTTCCCTCCTTCTCTCACCTGTTCTCCCCTATGTCCTATGTCCTCCTCTTCCTTCCCTTCCTCCCTCCCTTTCTTGTACCTCCTCCTTTTATTATATTACTATTTCTCTCTCGTCCTATTTTCGCTTTCCTCTTCGTCTTTTACCTTGTCAAAGCTCAAGGTATATTTACTTTAACATCATAGTTGACTCATTTATTTACTTTTATTTATTTATTTATTTATTTTGTGCGAATACGAGAGAGTTCGGGTTCGTGGTTCGGATTCAGTGAGTCGGACTTGCGACTCTTTGCTGGTAATCGTTCATTCCTTCTTCTAGTGTACCTAATACCAAGGAAATACTAAATGTTTGTGTATCAAGTACCAATGAATTACCAAATGCATGTGTATGTAGTACCAAGCGAATGTCAAATGTATGTACGTATACCCAGTACCAAGAGAATACCAAATGTATTTATCTGTATCTAGTATCAACGAAATATCAAATGTATTTGTGTATCTAGTACCAAGGGAATATTAAATGTATGTATATATATATATATATATATATATATATATATATATATATATATATATATATATATATATATATGTATGTATATATATGCAAGAATAGAATGATAATTTGTCCATTGTCTTGCCTCTAGACTTGGCTCCATCACCAACAAGGACCGGTTCGTGTGAAGGTCATAATACCATTGTCTTTACCAAAACGTAAAGAAAAGGAGAGGATAAGTGTCAGGATAATACTCCTACCACCTAGTTGGAGAATCCCTTTATAATTTAGTCGAAGAGTCTAGGGAAAGTGGTTTTGTTATTTTAGAATTGACTGAAAGTTGTTGATTTTGTGAACTCTGAAACACCGGAAAATTATAGGACTGTGATTGAGGATGGTTGAAAATATTAACCATTGAAATACATTGAGAATCCCTCTATAATTTAGTCGAAGAGTCTAGGGAAAATGGTTTTGTTATTTTAGAATTGACTGAAAGTTGTTGATTTTGTGAACTCTAAAACACCGAGAATTATTGGGCTGTGATTGAGGACAGTTGAAAATATTAACCATTGAAATACATTGAGAATCCCTTGATAATTTAGTCTTAATGTCTAGGAAAGTGGTTTTGTTATTCTAGAATTGACTGAAAGTTGTTGATTTTGGGAACTCTAAAACACTGAAAAATATATGGCTGTGATTGAGGACGGTTGAAAATATAAACCATTGAAATACAATGTTAGGAAGGTATTTTAAGTACAATAAGATCTTAAAGGGAAACGTTAGGTGATGTTTCATTTCGTTCATTTCGTTCTAAAGTAATTGCCTGTCGCCGCTACCTTTCGTTTTCTACAATATTCATGTGTTAATGTCGATTATTGAAACTTTGAAATTGCATACAATGTAGTGCTGAATTAGTGAAAACCCAGGACATTTCAGGCAGTTTGAACAAGGAAAATTATATCTTTGTAGTGGTTATTAATCTAGGGAACTGACTTGACTGTTGGACTTTGAAAACCTAGCTTAATTATTTATATTTCTTCATACTGTTATTAATGAAAAGTCTAAGTCTTGAAATTGTGCCAAACCAATTTTGGTAAAGATTTAGACATACCTGATAAAACATTCTCACAGAATATCATCGAACCATCATTTTTACATTCCTCTTACTCCTCTTCTTCCCTTTTTCCCTTCAATGCTTTTCCCTCCTTCTTCCACTTCTATTCCCTCCTTTTACTCGTTCGTCCTCTCCCTTTCCCTCCTTCCTCCCTTTCTCTTCCGTTTTTCATTCCCTCCCCCTCCTCCCTTCAAATCTCTTCCCTCCTCTTCCCTCCTTCCTTGCCATTTTCTTTCTCTCCTATTTATTCTTCCTCTTCTCCTAATACTTCCCTCTTACCCTCCTTTCCTTCTTTCAATACTTTACCTCTCACTAAACCTTTACCTCCTCCTTTTCTATTCTTCCTTCTTTCCTTCTCCCCCTCTCTCCCTTTCTTTTCCCTTCTTCCTTCAGTTCTTCACCTCTTCCTTTCCCCCTCAACCTTTCCCTTCTCTTCCCTCCTCCTTTCCCCCTTTTCTCCCATTTTACCCTTCCCCCTCCCCTTCTTTTCCCCTCCTTTCAATCCCTTTCTTCCCTCTACATCTTTCCCCTCCTTTCAATCCTTTTCTTCCCTCTACCTCCTTCCCCTCTCCGCTCCCCTCACTTCCCCTTCGTCCCTACCCCCCTTATTCCCTCTATTCCCTCCTTTCTCCTCCTCCATCCCCTCCTCACTCCCTTCATCCCTCCCCTTCCTTCCCCTTCTTCCTCTCCCCTCTCGTTTTAATCACCGTGTCACTCGCCTTCCCCCTCCTTTCTCATATCCTGGAGCCGACAAGATAAAGGGACAATTGTGATTAACTTTCATTGATTCCTTTGTGTTTGCATGGGTCGTGCAGGCTAACGAATGTGCGATAATGCGAGGGTTTTTTTGGATTTATATGCACGCACGGGAAGATGGCGGCGGCGGCGGTAGGGGAAGGGGCGTGTTTTGAATGCATTTCGCTGGGCGTCCGTGCTTGTGTTTTAAGCTGTCGTGGTGTATTTTTTTTTTTTTTTTTTTTGAATAGATGGAGTAGGGGTGATAGGAATAGTGTCAGTTGTAGAAGTGGTAGTAACGGGGATAGGAGTTGCAGTACTACTGTCCCTTTCTCTCTCTCTGTCTCTCTCTCTCTCTCTCTCTCTCTCTCTCTCTCTCTCTCTCTCTCTCTCTCTCTCTCTCTCTCTCTCTCTCTCTCTCTCTCTCTACTCACACACAAACACACATATATAATTATTTACTTATTTATCTATCCACCTTCTCCATTTCTTCTTTCGCTTGCACCTTCCTGTTCCTCTTGTTCTCCCTCTTATCTCCCTATAAACCTCTTTCCTCTACTCTCTCTCTCTCTCAGTCTCTCTCTCTCTCTCTCTCTCTCTCTCTCTCTCTCGCTCTCTCGCTCTCTCTCTCTGTGTCTGTCTCTCTCTCTCTCTCTCTCTCTCTCTCTCTCTCTCTTCTCTCCTTATAAACGTCTTTCCTTCTCTCTCTCTCTCTCTCTCTCTCCCTTTCTCTCTCTCTCTCTCCTTATAAACATCTTTCCTCTCTCTCTCTCTCTCTCTCTCTCTCTCTCTCTCTCTCTCTCTCTCTCTCTCTCTCTCTCTCTCTCTCTCTCTCTCTCTCTCGCTCTCTCTCTCTCTCTCTCTTATTACTAACAGGAGATCGCGAAGCCTTATGTTTTTTTCTTCTTTTTTATTATCAGTATCATTATTTTCTCCTTTTCTCCTTTTTTTCCGCTTAGCCCATTTTCTAGGTACTCGTAATTGTCCATACCAAGAACAAGTTATGAAAAAAACTACTACTTTTTTTTCTTTTCTTTTTCTTCTTTTTACAGATTGCTCGGTGATAGTCAGCGTCAACAACCGGGATATGTCAACAGGTCGTCTTAATGGAATATTGTAGGATAGTTATGCAAATCTTGTTATTATGAATTGCTATCTATTTCTTTTTTTTCGCGACCTTTGATGCAAATAGAAAAAAAATATAAATGGAAAGGCTGATATTCATTGTTCACATTAGCCTTGAGTTGTACTTCCAATCAAGTCAAAATAACTGCAAATATTCAATATCCAATCAATTACAAGATTTTAAACGTAAACATATTTACAGATACTATTAATGTATAAAAGCAAATACTCAATTTCCAATTTATTACAAAATTTTAAACGTAATACAGATTTATAAATAATCTTATTTTTCTTGGAAAAAATAAGTGCATAAAAGCCTGTCATTTTTATATACCAGTTAAATTTAATTGAGGAAGAACAGGGATAGTCATAATAACGGCAAATGTGAGAGACAAGAAAATATATGTTGTAGATTGGTGTAACTATGAAATAGATTTTTAATTTTAGATTGAATACTTTTTTTTCTTTTTTTCTCTTTCTTTTTCAAATTTAATCGTTTTTCTTTCTTTTTAATGTCGTTGAAATTTACATTTATATGGTGGCCACTGCTTTAATTATTTATATCATTATTATTTCTCTCCTTCTTCTCCTTCTTTCTTCCCCTCCTTCCCTTTTTTCCCTTCTTCTACCTCCTCCTCCTCTACATAATCATCATTACCATTGTCATCATCACCGCCATTATCATCATCATTATCATCATTGCATCATCGTCATCCTCACCATCATCATCATCATCATCATCTTCATCTATATTATCATTATCATCATCATCTATATTATCATTATCATCATCGGTATCATCATCATTTCCATCACATCATTATCACCATCATTATCATTATCGTCATCATCATTATTGTTATTATCCTCATGCTCATGAACATCCTTATCATCATCATCAGCAGCAGCATCTTCATCGTTATCATTATCATTACTATTACCATTATCATTATCACAAAATCATCATGGTTATCATTATCACTATCTACATCATCGTCAGCAGCATTATCATTATTATTACCCTCATCGCCATCATGATCTTCATCATCATTATCAATACCATCATCATAATTATCTCCGTCATCACTATCACCGTCATCATTATCTCCATCTTTCGAACCGAGTCACATAAGAAATCTTCAACATTATCATATCTGTCAATCATAACGAAAGAATATTGTAGACAGAAAAAAAAAAAAAAAAAAAAAAA
>NC_091561.1:41430678-41433178 GCF_042767895.1 Penaeus vannamei
CGTAATAATTGAGTCAGCAGTTATTATGTAATATAACTACGTAATTGCATTCACTTTTATATAAATTCTAACAGTAATGAGGCCATTACATGAGCTGCAACAATAAAGACGTTGTACATTGCATTTCACTCCAAATTAGAACTGTCGCATTGTACTGAGCAGAACGGTTTTAATGGCACCAATGAAATAAATAAATGAAAAATATCACTACAAAAAATAGCAGATTTTTCATAAAATTAAGGCAGCGATTTCAAACATAACTCGAAAATGGAAAATATGAAATCTCACTTCATAATCCCATTTCAGTCACAGTGTTATAATGAAAATAAACTGTTAGTTCAGAAAAAAAAGAATAATTAATAATTTAATTTAATAAATTTGAAAAAAATAAAAATAAAAAGAGATAAGACACTCACATAACGGCAATTAGCGAATAATTAACGTTAGAAGATTAAACTTTTTTCTCAATGTTAACCTGTTATTCAAAGCTTCCAGTCAGTCAGGCTGTATAAAATAGTGTATTTAATGAAGTTGACATGTAGACCTTGATATACAAGATTTTTAACAAGGTGGGATATATTTATTTTTAGCTTTTGGGGATATTAATTATCATCTTTTTCCCATTACATCATCTCTATTATTTGGGACAGCACTAAAGTTCACAATTTTAGTGATAGTATTCTAAAATATGATATAGCGGATTCCATAAAGATCGAAATATAATTGAAACGGAAATTCCTAATTCCTATATACAAACTTTAAAACTTTCTTTCCCAATGTCATAAAAGTATTATCACAATTAAAATTATTCTTGCATTTTAAAAGTTTTATAAATATCAAGTGATACCAATTCCATTATGATTAACAATGTGATACACAGTACTTTGGTGCATAATGCTTACATAATTCATTAGTTTTTGCAAAAAATACTTATTTTTGCTATAGCTTATACTGATATCATTTTAATTAATTTCATTCATGTTTTGTGTAATTCTACCTTTAAATTCACTCTCTCTACATTATATTTGTTTATGTAGTTAGTAAAACAAATATCCACACAGATTTTCATATGCCTTTATAGATTGTATTCATCTATACATCTCTCTGGACTTTAATTTTTTTCTATTCTTCAGACAAAATATACCTATTTCTATAATCCCAGTCTAACTTGTTCTAACATTGGAACCGAAAAAAAACTAGTGTTATAACAATCAACAATACATGAATCTATTTTCAAAATCACGTTTCCATGTCTTTGTTATAACTCCAATGATTATTTGATTAAAGCTACTGGCTGCGTTTTACTATTTACGTAAAAAAAAAAAAAACTATTGATGCAATGAAATGTTTTCACTTGTATATGGCATTTGTTTCTGTCAGTAATTCATACCTGAAAACTACGGTTCACTAACTACGAAACAATGGTTCACTTGTTTCTGTGTTAATTCAGAACAGATAACGAGAGAGAAAAAGTATGTCAGTTTTGTTTTTTCCTGGTATAAAAATATCAGTTAACATCATGAACAATCGTTGTTGTATACCATTTTTTTTTTTAGAGGAGACATAAAAAAAAATTGGAGGTAAAGGGATACAAATGGGGAGAGGATGAGATGGAGAGGAAAGGGGATAGAGAGAAATAGAGATAGATAGATAGACAGATAGACACACACACACACACAGATAGATAGATAGATAGATAGATAGATAGATAGGTAGAGAGAGAGAGAGAGAGAGAGAGAGAGAGAGAGTGGAAGAGTTTGAGAAAGAGAGAGAGAGAGAGAGAGAGAGAGAGGAAGAAATTGAGAGAGAGAGAGGAAGAGATTGAGAGAGAAAGAGAGACAGACAGAGAGAGAGAGAGAGAGAGAGAGAGAGAGAGAGAGAGAGAGAGAGAGAGAGAGAGAGAGGAAGAGATTGAGGGAGAGAGAGAGAGAGAGAGAGAGAGAGAGAGAGAGAGACAGAGAGAAAGAGAGAGAGAGAGAGAGAGAGAGAGAGAGAGAGAGAGAGAGAGAGAAAATGAGAGAGGGAGAGAGGAAGAGATTGAAAGAAAGATAATAGTAAGAGTAGAAAAAAAAGATACAGACAAATTTACAAAGAAACATACAAAGAAAGAAGAAACATTCATTTTTCCTTTCTTTTAGCTCTCCAAGAACAGAGATGATCAGAATGTTCTCTGTTTTTCTCAGAATAACGGATTTCGAGAACAGACACACGCTAAAGAAGTTGATTAGTCTCCTTGTTCTCGTCAAGAAATTTCAAACAGTTTGCCGAGTTCTTAATCAGTTCTAAGCTTAATTAGTCGCCAGGTCGTGTTCGTTGTTCAGCGACGCTTCTTTTGCAGATTGTACTAAAAAGAAAAAGAAGAAAACGCTATCTACATGTACAGACACTCACTCGGACACACATACATACACATACACATAGGCAGACACAGACACACACACACGCACACGCACACACACACACGCACGAACGCACATACATACACACACATACACACACA
>NC_091561.1:41440678-41443178 GCF_042767895.1 Penaeus vannamei
TTTTAAACTTTAATTTTTTTTTGCCTTAATTATTTTTTCTTTTTTTACTTAAAGTGAAATTGTAGTTTAACGTTTCCTTGTTGAAGACGTTTTTCAATAATGAATGAGTTCATCACGTTTCTCTGACTTTCATAAAATATCGTATTTAAAACTTTCTTTACCACTGAAGATTTGCATTTTTTTTTTATAACGATTAAGCATTCGCAATTTAAACTTGGGATTTGATATAAAAATATCCGGTATTCAGTGATTAGACATTTGATATGATAATTACCTGTTTTCAATAGTCGTAACGGAAGTATTTGTCGGCAAATTAATGATTGGTATTTTGATATGATATGATATTATATATATATATATATATATATATATATATATATATATATATATATATATATATATATATATATATATATATATTTATTTATTTATTTATTTGTATATATATATATATATATATATATATATATATATATATATATATATATATATATATAGATAGATAGATAGATAGATAGATAGATAGATTGATAGATATAGATATATAGATAGATAGATAGATAGATAGAAATAGATATAGATAGATAGATAGATAGATAGATAATTAGATATAGATATAGATAGATGGATATATATAGATAGATATACATGTATATTTATATACATTACTTATTCGCGTATAGAAGGCGATGAGGATGATAAGTACGATAAAAAATAACGAAGCAAATTGTCATTACATTGTTGCTGAAGAAACCGATATTCATGGTATGGACTCAAAAAGCTCTTTCCTCTAGAGGGAGCCTGGCATATCCCACACTGAGTGACCGTCGAAGACCATATCGTTCTTATCGCGAGGATTCAAAGGCGAAGGAGTTATCCGGCGTCGCTCCAAAGACAATAACTCTGCGGGTTCTAAACTCCTCGATTCATTACACGAATCCCGTTTTCCGAAGTCACCCCGAGAGATAAAGGGAGAAAAACTCTACGGTATTTACACCCCGCATTTCATTACTCGACTCCGGTCTCTGTCGTCATCCCAATAACTCTGCGGGGTTTTCACGCCCCATTTCATTAACTCGGCGCCAGCAAATTAATTTCATAGAATCTCTACGAGGATGAGAAGCGGCCACCTTCAGAACGTCTGTCACTATGAAAGCTGAGTCTCGAGTTTCTTCAAGGATGCAAAAAAATCCCTAAAGAGCCGGGATTCCATTGAAAAAGAGAGAATTTTTTATGCCATGAAATTTGTATTATATATATAATCTTTTTTTTTGTGTGTGTGTGTATGTATCATTTTTGTTATTATTTTATATACATAATACAAAGCGACCAGGACTCAAAAAGGTAAATACTTAAGATACATTTCTACTCAACTTTCATCTCTTAGTAGTTTCAGCAGCTATGGGCTGGAAGAAGAATCCCAGAATGACCTGATTTCCTGTGATATCTTAATCTCTGGTGATTTGGGATTTTTTATGCATATCGATTGATTGTTTAGCTATACGGTGATACTAAAAAAAAAAAAAAAAAAAAAAAAATCAGTGTATATAATCGGGGAATTTGTTTATTTGTGGCAATACAATGAATCAGAGCTGTATTCATTCAGAGATAGTAAAAACGATAAGTTTGTGCTATCACTTATATCTTTTACGGAACTCTTTTTCTTTCTATTCGTTCATTCCATTTCAGCTTCACGTGCGAACGGAATTGCCAGAATTGTTTTAAACTTAATTATTTTTTCTTTTTTACTTAAAAAGAGATTGTGGTTTAACGTTTCCTTGTTGAAGACTCGTTTTTCAATAATTTATGAGTTCATCACGTTTCTCTGACTTTCATAAAATCTCGTTTTTAGAGCTTTCTTTACCACTGAAGATTTGTAGTTACTCTTGATAACGATTAGTTGAGTTAAACTTGGGATTTGATATAAAAGTATCCGGTATTCAGTGATTAGACATTTGATATGACAATTACATGTTTTCAATAGTCGTAACGGAAGTATTTGTCGGCAAATTAATGATTGGTATTTTGATATGATATGATATGATATATATATATATATATATATATATATATATATATATATATATATATATATATATATATATACATACATATATATATATATATATATATATATATATATATATATATATATATATATTTAATTATTTATTTATTTATTTACATATATAGATAGATAGATAGATAGATAGATAGATAGATAGATAGATAGATATAGATAGATAGATAGATAGATAGATAGATATAGATATAGATAGATGGATATAGATAGATAGATATACATGTAAATTTATATGCATTACTTATTCGCGTATAGAAGGCGATGAGGATGATAAGTACGATAAAAAATAACGAAGCAAATTGCCATTACATTGTTGTTGAAGAAACCAATATTCATGGTAAGACGCTACTCGGCCATGCTAATTTTTTCTATCTGTAGATCGAAAAAGCTCTTTTCTCTAGAGGGAGCTTGGCATAA
>NC_091561.1:41463178-41465385 GCF_042767895.1 Penaeus vannamei
TCTAAGTGATTCACTCCTAATTACCCGATCCGTAGACTCTGAATATTATGTCTCCGGTTGCTTTACAATAATCCAAAGGGGAATTCCGCCAATAAAACGCACGTGGAATAGAATTTATGAATTCTTAACGTGAATGTAAAATATTTCCTTCCAGAAGCCTATAATAAAATCATTATTTGAAGGTTAAGGTTGAGAACTTTATGAAATCTTCATCTTCTTTGACACGTGACCTTCTTTTTACAAATTAATTTTCCAATAAACAGAATTATTGATAATTTTTTTATTTATATCTCCGAATAATGGAAGTTTAATGTGTTTAAAAATATCACATGCAGTGTGGTTTTCATTTTCATTTTGCTAGTTATAGGATTTGCCTAAGAATGGACCTTCATTATTATTAATATCATAAGGAAAAAATATTACTACTACTAATAGAAGCAACAATGGATATAGTAATAATTTTGATAATATCAATAATCAAAATGATAATAATAATAACAATGCCACAGCTACTATTAGTGCTATTATTGATAATAATAATAATAATGTTGTGATCTGTATTGATTAGACATTTGAAATGCACGTTAGTTATAATTGCCAAGACGTTTGGAACACACAGAATTGCCAAATCCCATGGAAGTATTTCTTTTCGTTTTTTATTTTATTATTATTTTTTTTTTATGGCATATCAGTATGGCAAAGTTTATTGTTAGAATTAACAGAGTAAATTACATTGTTATTATTATCAATATTATCATTATTGTTGTTGTTGTTGATATCATTTTTATCATTACTATTATTATTATTATTATCATTGTTATTGTTATTATTATTATCATTATTATTACTACTATCATTTTTATTAATATTAATTTTATTATTACTAGCATCATTATTAGTATTACTATTATTACTACTATTATCATTATTGTTTTTAGTATCATTATCATTGTTATTACCATAATTACGATCACTCGTCATTATCATTCTTATTGTTATTATTATCATTTCTTTTATTATTACCGTTATCATTGAAACGTATCCATGTATTTCTGATGAAGACGTAATCGAAACCGGTCAAATACATCTCTTGTATTGTGAAGATATCCAGTCTCATTCATACCTTATATACCGTTATCATTATTTACCATCATTATCATCATTATCATTATTATCATTATCATTATCACCATCATATTAATCATCATTATCATCCCCTTTATCAAAATCACCACCTTTTCTCTCATTACCATTATTTCCGCTAATGTCATTGTTATTGTTATTATCGTCATTTGTACCTCTTACTCCCGACCTTGCCATCCTCCCCCTCCTCCACCACCATCGTTCACCACGACCCCTCTTCCTCACAAACCACCCACCACACCCCAACCTACCAAGCCCCCACCAACCCCCCACAATCTCCAACCCCCCTCCGACCAACTACCACCCCTCCAACCCCGCACCGTACTAACCTCCCTCCAACCCACCCCCAAACCCCCACCACCTCCAACCGAAACCCCTCCAACCCCTCACCGAACCAACCCCTTCCATCCCACCCCAACCCCCTACCCCCCAACCCCCCCCCCAACCCCCCACCAACCCACCCCCAACCCACCCCCCCCCCACCCCCAACCCTCTCTCTCTCTCCATCACCCCCCCCCCTCCCAAACCCCACCGCTCGGCCACGACGGAGGCAACCCAATTGTACCTCGGGCGAACGGAGGCAGCGAGAACGGCCCTTCCTGGGTATTAATAGGCGAGGCAGATGGCGTCTATTCGTCACCACAAAAACTCTGCTGGGGGGGGATGAGGAAAAGAGAGAGAGAGAGAGAGTAGGGGGGGGGGGAAGGAGGGGGGGAGGGGGGGAGGGGGAGGGAGAGGGAGGGAGGGAGGAAGAGGAAGGGGAGAGAGGGGGAGGGAGGGAGAAAGGGGAAGGGGGGAGGTGGGGAAGGAGGAAGGTGGGGAGAAAGAGAGAGAAAGAAAGAGAGACAGAGAGAGAGTGTGTGTGTGTGTGCTTGTGTGTTTTAACGTGTAAATTTACATCTCAATCAAACATACTTATATGTAAAAAAATTATGGAGATGGATTTAGAAATAATCATAGCTCATAAAAATACCCAGCTGATTGCCATTCACTAGTTGATAAAGTTCTTACCAACTCTCATAAAAAAGAAAAAAAAATGCTCTTCAGCTTATACATTAAAAAGT
>NC_091561.1:41470885-41473385 GCF_042767895.1 Penaeus vannamei
TACTGTTGTTGTTGCTGTTGTTGTTTTGTAGTTTTTAATAGCTATTATATTTCATCTTAATCTAAATATTATTATTGTTTATGTCGTTGGTAGCTGTGTTGTTATTCTACTTAGAGTTGATTTATTATATGTATATATTTATCTTTATCGTATTTTATCATCAGTACAAACAGTTATTATTAGTTTAATTATCATTACCACAATTAATACTATAATCATCACCATTTTCAACATCATTACAACTACCATTGCCTTATCTTCACCCCTAAGGATCTAGTTCTCATTTCAACATAATTATCCTATTTTTTTCTTCCTTTGACTTCACATTCCCAAGCCTCTGGGACTTAAAGAAAATGTGACAAGCAAAGGAAAGTGGTTAATCATTTTCTTAAACCGGGTTTTTCTCTGTGGGAAGAAGAGTCCACCAAACTACTGGATGGTCTCAAGTTTAATGTTTTTTTGGGTTTAAAATCTAGTTTTAGTGTTTGTTTTATACACTTTTTTTTAAGGAAAAGCTATGGTTTATTTATATGTGTTGGTTCTATATATTTAACGGCAATAGGTATTATATAAAGATGCATGTTGGTCTCTCTACTTTTAAAAGATGTTGGTTCTTCATCTATCTATCTACTCCTTCGTTTATTTATCTCTGTTTATTTATTTATTCATTTATTTATTCATTTATTCATTTTATTGGCGTGTTATTTCAGCGTGTTTTTCTTTTGCTTTTGTATGTCTTTATGCTGTGTTACTCTCCTCTTTAACATCTACTCCTTTCTCTTCTTTATATTTAGGCTTTGCTTAAAACAACAACAACAAAAATAGGTTGAAGTTCCCATTAATTATCGTGTTGGCTCACTGGCGCTATATTATGTCAGTGTTTAATCTGCCTAACTACTTTTTTTTTAATTCATGTGTGTGCTATGTCTGTCTGTCTCTGTCTCTCTGTCTGTTTGTCTCTCTGTCTGTCTGTCTCTCTGTCTCTGTCTCTGTCTCTGTCTCTGTCTCTCTCTCTCTCCCTCTCTCTCTCTCTCTCTCTCTCTCTCTCTCTCTCTCTCACACACACACACACACACACACGCACACACACACACACACACACACACACACACACACACACACACACACACACACACACACACACATAAACACACACACACATCGGACACGCATCGGACACGCATATACCTATCAATCTGTTCATTTTTCCCCTATAACATATTGCTTGCAATGTAAAAGATATGCACACGATCTATTGCGTCATTCAGAAAGATTGAAATGTGGAAATATATATATTATCAATAGTCGTTCGCAACTAGGTCATAAATATTCTGGTTTCAGGTCAGTAAAGCTGAACTCAGTATATAATATTAATACTCTCCGATTCAGCATGTCCAAAATATCCAACAAGACTTTAAGCTGATTTCCTTCGTACAAAAAGTACACATATACTCATATTCGTACGTAAAACTAGAAACACAGGCACAATAATCGTCAACAAGGTCATTTTATCATTATTATCATTATCATTACTATTATTATCTCCATTATCATTAATATTATCATTATTATTACCATCATTATTATCATTATTATCATTATTATTACCATCATTATTATCATTATCAACATTATCATTATCATCATTATCATTAACATTATAATTATCATTATCATCATTATCATTATTATCATTACCATTATCATTGCCATCATTATTATTATCATTATTTTTATGATTACTATGTACATTACCACTTTATTCATAACTTTATCATTATTATCATTATCATTACTATTATTATCTCCATTATCATTAATATTATCATTATTATTACCATCATTATTATCATTATCAACATTATCATTATCATCATTATCATTAACATTATAATTATCATTATCATCATTATCATTATTATCATTACCATTATCATTGCCATCATTATTATTATCATAATTATTATGATTACTATGTACATTACCACACACACACACACACACACACACACACACACACAACTTTGTAGGGTTAGGAGAATATTTCTTGTTTCGGGTAAAAAGCATTTCAATAACAATCCACATCATCTTGCAGACATAACATTCCCCATTCTTTTCGATTCCTCATATCTTTCACATTCAACTCGGGGTTATTGGTCAGTGTAGAAGAGTTTTGCAGGGTAGAAAGGGAGCCAAATAAAATATCGTTTGTTCTCTAGTGTCGCATATTCGCAATAATGGTCATACGAGGCCATAGTCAAAGATATGTGGATGCGGTTCAGCACATTTAGAACCCTTTGCCCCCTTCTTTGGGATCGAATACGTAGGCATATGTAATATATTAACTGGCGACTGGCTGGGTTTTGGATCCTTCGGGCTGGCAGGCATACAAGCCACGGGTTCCACGTATCAGCTGATAGCTAATCAGAAACCCGGATGCATCCTTTGGCAGCCAATCAGGTAGCTGTGATATCCAAGAGTATCTGCCAATCATTTGCCG
>NC_091561.1:41484468-41486968 GCF_042767895.1 Penaeus vannamei
AGCTTTTTCTCCCTTGGCAGCCTGTCATGATTTATCAAAAAATAATAATAAATAAATAAATAAATAATAAATAAATAAATAATAATAATAATAAAGATAATAATAATAGTAATAGTAATAATAATAATAATAATAATAATAATAATAATAATAATAATAATAATAATAATAATAATAATAGATAAATTTATAAATAAAAAAATCTCACAGAAAGACTCTACGGGAATTGCACGCCCGATTTCATTAAGATTTCTCGCTACTTGAGGATGCAAACATTTAGCGCAGTGACGAGCGGATGAAGCTGCCGACATAAGGTCTTTGGAGAGACCAGCAGTTTCCTCTCAAGATAAGGAGAAGAGCACCCACGGACTGTACCAGGAGGCGTACACGTATCTGTATATACTTTTATTATTATTTTTTTACATTTTATTTTTTTATGTATTTTTTTTTTTTATTTTATTCCTTTATTTATTTTTTTTAAATTTTATTATTATTATTATTTTTTTTTACAAAAGTACGAGGATGTTAATTCGTTTTAGTATACCCAACTCTTTTCATCGTAGAGCACCAGCTTTTAAGAAAACTAGCTGTGAGCTTAAAAAAACGGTGAAAAACGTAATGATATCAAAGTTATACCTGAAAGTTTTCTTTTAATTAGTATCTAATTAGTTATTTTGATTTTTAAGTAGTTTCTCTCCTTTTTAAGGCTTTATATTAAAGTAATACACATTCAGAAAGAGGCCATAAGGATTTTTCTCATTAAAAGAATCTATTAAGAATTCTGAAGAAAGTAAACATTCACACCTTGCTACCTGTGTTCCTTGGATACAGGTGTATAATTAGGTGGTTCCTATCCTACCTTTTCAAGACAGTTGCTATAGGCTGAGGTAGGGGACACTCTGGTCTTTAAGAGACTTTTCTGTCCGTTGAATTTTATGACTTTGCTTTGCTGTTTTCTTTCTTTCTTTCTTTTACTTTCTTTTTATATAGGATTGATTGTAGCATCGAAAACCTGTATCTATTTTCATATTTTTCCTATCAAAGTAGAGTTGTGGTCTCGGGAACATAAGGAAATCTTTTTAGAAGTAGCCTCAAGGAAAACAGTATTGTAACTATTATGGACAAATGATTCCTCTATCTATTACAGTAGATCGATTCATAACTGATAAACATCATTTACGGACTTGATATAAATGCATTTTTAAGTACGGTGAATATCCATTGTGAAAATACGACTTTCTGTAAATTTCAGTGTACACTAGATTTCAATTACATTTCCATGACAGAATGTTACTGAATGCTTTTTGTTTTTTGTTTTTGTTTCACTTATAGTGAAGGAGTTATGCATCTATTGGCAAGGATTTGCTTCAGCCCGTAACTGTATTTACCATTCATTAATCAAATATTTGAACGTAAGACGATATATGTATTTGTCATATTCAGCATTTATCAAACTTGTAAGGGTCAGAATTTCAAGATTAATGTCAAAGACTTTTTTATGTCTTTCTGTTTGCCTGTCGGTCTTTCTCTCTGTCTGCTGTCTGTTCTTCTGTGTTCTTTCTGTTTATGTTCTTCTGTGTTCTTTCTCCCTTTGTTCTTTTGCTTTCTTCCTCTCTCTCTCTCTTTCTTTCTCTCTCTCTCTCTCTCTCTCTCTCTCTCTCCCTCTCTTTCTCCCTCTCCCTCTCTCTCTCTCTCTCTCTCTACCTCTCTCTCTTCCTCCCTCTCTCTCTTCCTCCCTCTGTCTCTCTCTCTCTCCCTCCCTCTGTCTCTCTTTTTCTCTCTCTCTCTCTTTCCTTCTCCCTCTCTCTCCCTCATATACTCTCGCTCTCCCTTACGTTCTTCTCCCCCCGCTCTCTCTCACAATTCCTTTTAAAATACATTAGTTACCAGCATCACAACAATTTCCTCCCCACCTTATGGTACAGAATGTGCCTCTCCTCTATAGGGAATGGAGAACGACCACACGGATGGGACTCTGTGGTCTCTCTGTCGGTCCGTTGTGCATTTTATAGAGCAAGGGCCACGTCGCTTCTGAACCGTCCCCTTTGACAGAGCTAGAGTAGATTTCGTGTTTGTGGCCGAGAGAGGTTGGTCCCACAAGATTTAAGGATGGTGTATTCCCTTCTTGTGGTGTGGTCTTCGTGGTGTGGTCGTCTATCTTGTACGTGAGTGTGGATAGGCGGAGAGAGGAAGAAAGAGAGAGAGAGGGAGGAGGGAAGGGAGGGAGGTAGAGAGCTAGGGTGAATGAGAGATAGGGAGCGAGAGAGAGAGGGGGGGGGGGAGGGAGAGAGGGAGAGCGAGAGAGAGAGAAGAGAGAGAAAAGGGAGGAATGTTGGCATGATGGAGGCTAGAAGACTATATCATTGTCATTCGTCTGTCTTCCTTTTCCTTCTTTTTCTCTTTTTTTTTGTAATACAAGAGACGTTTGCCATATATGGTACTGTAATGGATTGAAATGTGCAACATTCCGTAGTTTTTAATGAACGTTTCTCCCTTGGCA
>NC_091561.1:41526968-41534468 GCF_042767895.1 Penaeus vannamei
AGAGAGGGAGAGAGGGAGAGGGAGGGAGGGAGGGAGGGAGGGAGGGAGGGAGAGAGAGAGAGAGAGAGAGGAGAGAGAGAGAGAGAGAGAGAGAGAGAGAGAGAGAGAGAGAGAGAGAGAGAGAGAGAGAGAGAGATAGAGGGAGGGCGGGAGAGAGGGAGGGAGGGAGAGAGAGAGAGAACGAGAGAAAGAGAGAGAGAGAGAGAGAGTGAGAGGGAGAGTGAGAGGGAGAGTGTGAGTGAAAGAGAGAGAGAGAGAGAGAATGAAAGAGTGTGTGAGAGAGATAGAAAGAAAGAGAGAAGGAGAAAGCAAAAGAAAAAGTAAAAAAGAAAAGAAAAAAGAATCAGAGAAAGAGAAAGAGGGACACACACACACACACACGCACAGCCATAGCAAGCCCCCCCGCCCCCCCCCCCTTCCAACGCAGGAGAAAAATCTACATCAACTCCCGTCTGGATCGCTACAACAAACATCAGCGAGCGATATTCATTAGATAATCATCGCTGGACGGGATCCCTATCCCATGATTTCGATCCCGAAGAGGACCCAACGGCGAAGGGGTTTCATATCGGTAGTTTGGGTTGACTGATCCGATGCCGATGACGGTGGGGATTCGCAGGTTTCCATTCATCGAGTTCGAAAGGATTTATTTGGGGGACTCTCCTGCAAGCAACGAAGGTGGGGATTCGCAGGTTTTCGTCCTCATTCATCGGGTCGGAAAGGATTTATTTGGGGGACTCTTCTGCAAGCAACGAAGGTGGGGATTCGCAGGTTTTCGTCCTCACTCATTGAAAGGATTTATTTGGGGGACTCTTCTGCAAGCAACGAAGGTGGGGATTCGCAGGTTTTCGTCCACATTCATCGGGTCCGAAAGGATTTATTTGGGGGACTCTTCTGCAAACAACGAAGGTGGGGATTCGCAGGTTTTCGTCCTCATTCACCGAAAGGATTTATTTGGGGGACTCTTCTGCAAGCAACGAAGGTGGGGATTCGCAGGTTTTCGTCCTCACTCATTGAAAGGATTTATTTGGGGGACTCTTCTGCAAGCAACGAAGGTGGGGATTCGCAGGTTTTCGTCCACATTCATCGGGTCCGAAAGGATTTATTTGGGGGACTCTTCTGCAAACAACGAAGGTGGGGATTCGCAGGTTTTCGTCCTCATTCACCGAAAGGATTTATTTGGGGGACTCTTCTGCAAGCAACGAAGGTGGGGATTCGCAGGTTTTCGTCCTCACTCATTGAAAGGATTTATTTGGGGGACTCTTCTGCAAGCAACGAAGGTGGGGATTCGCAGGTTTTCGTCCTCATTCACCGAAAGGATTTATTTGGGGGACTCTTCTGCAAGCAACGAAGGTGGGGATTCGCAGGTTTTCGTCCACATTCATCGGAAGGATTTATTTGGGGGACTCTTCTGCAAGCAACGAAGGTGGGGATTCGCGGGTTTTCGTCCACATTCATCGGGTCCGAAAGGATTTATTTGGGGGACTCTTCTGCAAGCAACGAAGGTGGGGATTCGCAGGTTTCCGTCCTCATTCATCGGGTCCGAAGGGATTTATTTGGGGGACTCTTCTGCAAGCAACGAAGGTGGGGATTCGCGGGTTTTCGTCCTCATTCATCGGGTCCGAAAGGATTTATTTGGGGGACTCTTCTGCAAGCAACGAAGGTGGGGATTCGCGGGTTTTCGTCCTCATTCATCGGGTCCGAAAGGATTTATTTGGGGGACTCTGAAAGCAACGAAGGTGGGGATTCGCAGGTTTTCGTCCTCACTCACTGAAAGGATTTATTTGGGGGACTCTTCTGCAAGCAACGAAGGTGGGGATTCGCAGGTTTTCGTCCTCACTCACTGAAAGGATTTATTTGGGGGACTCTTCTGCAAGCAACGAAGGTGGGGATTCGCAGGTTTTCGTCCACATTCATCGAGTTCGAAAGGATTTATTTGGGGGACTCTTCTGCAAGCAACGAAGGTGGGGATTCGCAGGTTTTCGTCCTCATTCATCGGGTCCGAAAGGATTTATTTTGGGGACCCTTCTGCAAGCAACGAAGGTGGGGATTCGCAGGTTTTCGTCCTCATTCACCGAAAGGATTTATTTGGGGGACTCTTCTGCAAGCAACGAAGGTGGGGATTCGCAGGTTTTCGTCCTCACTCACTGAAAGGATTTATTTGGGGGATTCTTCTGCAAGCAACGAAGGTGGGGATTCGCAGGTTTTCGTCCTCACTCACTGAAAGGATTTATTTGGGGGACTCTTCTGCAAGCAACGAAGGTGGGGATTCGCAGGTTTTCGTCCACATTCATCGAAAGGATTTATTTGGGGGACTCTTCTGCAAGCAACGAAGGTGGGGATTCGCAGGTTTTCGTCCTCATTCATCGAAAGGATTTATTTGGGGGACTCTTCTGCAAGCAACGAAGGTGGGGATTCGCAGGTTTTCGTCCTCACTCATTGAAAGGATTTATTTGGGGGACTCTTCTGCAAGCAACGAAGGTGGGGATTCGCAGGTTTTCGTCCTCATTCATCGGGTCCGAAAGGATTTATTTGGGGGACTCTTCTGCAAGCAACGAAGGTGGGGATTCGCGGGTTTTCGTCCTCATTCATCGGGTCCGAAAGGATTTATTTGGGGGACTCTTCTGCAAGCAACGAAGGTGGGGATTCGCAGGTTTTCGTCCACATTCATCGAAAGGATTTATTTGGGGGACTCTTCTGCAAGCAACGAAGGTGAGGATTCGCAGGTTTTCGTCCTCACTCACTGAAAGGATTTATTTGGGGGACTCTTCTGCAAGCAACGAAGGTGGGGATTCGCAGGTTTTCGTCCTCATTCACCGAAAGGATTTATTTGGGGGACCCTTCTGCAAGCAACGAAGGTGGGGATTCGCAGGTTTTCGTCCTCATTCACCGAAAGGATTTATTTTGGGGGACTCTTCTGCAAGCAACGAAGGTGGGGATTCGCAGGTTTTCGTCCTCATTCACCGAAAGGATTTATTTGGGGGACCCTTCTGCAAGCAACGAAGGTGGGGATTCGCAGGTTTTCGTCCTCATTCACCGAAAGGATTTATTTTGGGGGACTCTTCTGCAAGCAACGAAGGTGGGGATTCGCAGGTTTTCGTCCTCATTCATCGAAAGGATTTATTTGGGGGACTCTTCTGCAAGCAACGAAGGTGGGGATTCGCAGGTTTTCGTCCTCACTCATTGAAAGGATTTATTTGGGGGACTCTTCTGCAAGCAACGAAGGTGGGGATTCGCAGGTTTTCGTCCACATTCATCGGGTCCGAAAGGATTTATTTGGGGGACTCTTCTGCAAGCAACGAAGGTGGGGATTCGCAGGTTTTCGTCCTCATTCATCGAAAGGATTTATTTGGGGGACTCTTCTGCAAGCAACGAAGGTGGGGATTCGCAGGTTTTCGTCCTCATTCATCGAAAGGATTTATTTGGGGGACTCTTCTGCAAGCAACGAAGGTGGGGATTCGCAGGTTTTCGTCCTCACTCATTGAAAGGATTTATTTGGGGGACTCTTCTGCAAGCAACGAAGGTGGGGATTCGCAGGTTTTCGTCCTCATTCATCGAAAGGATTTATTTGGGGGACTCTTCTGCAAGCAACGAAGGTGGGGATTCGCAGGTTTTCGTCCTCATTCATCGAAAGGATTTATTTGGGGGACTCTTCTGCAAGCAACGAAGGTGGGGATTCGCAGGTTTTCGTCCTCACTCATTGAAAGGATTTATTTGGGGGACTCTTCTGCAAGCAACGAAGGTGGGGATTCGCAGGTTTTCGTCCTCATTCATCGGGTCCGAAAGGATTTATTTGGGGGACTCTTCTGCAAGCAACGAAGTTGGGGATTCGCAGGTTTTCGTCCTCACTAATTGAAAGGATTTATTTGGGGGACTCTTCTGCAAGCAACGAAGGTGGGGATTCGCAGGTTTTCGTCCTCACTCATTGAAAGGATTTATTTGGGGGACTCTTCTGCAAGCAACGAAGGTGGGGATTCGCAGGTTTTCGTCCTCATTCATCGGGTCCGAAAGGATTTATTTGGGGGACTCTTCTGCAAGCAACGAAGGTGGGGATTCGCGGGTTTTCGTCCTCATTCATCGGGTCCGAAAGGATTTATTTGGGGGACTCTTCTGCAAGCAACGAAGGTGGGGATTCGCAGGTTTTCGTCCACATTCATCGAAAGGATTTATTTGGGGGACTCTTCTGCAAGCAACGAAGGTGAGGATTCGCAGGTTTTCGTCCTCACTCACTGAAAGGATTTATTTGGGGGACTCTTCTGCAAGCAACGAAGGTGGGGATTCGCAGGTTTTCGTCCTCATTCACCGAAAGGATTTATTTGGGGGACCCTTCTGCAAGCAACGAAGGTGGGGATTCGCAGGTTTTCGTCCTCATTCATCGGGTCCGAAGGGATTTATTTGGGGGACTCTTCTGCAAGCAACGAAGGTGGGGATTCGCAGGTTTTCGTCCTCATTCATCGGGTCCGAAAGGATTTATTTGGGGGACTCTTCTGCAAGCAACGAAGGTGGGGATTCGCAGGTTTTCGTCCTCATTCACCGAAAGGATTTATTTGGGGGACCCTTCTGCAAGCAACGAAGGTGGGGATTCGCAGGTTTTCGTCCTCATTCACCGAAAGGATTTATTTGGGGGACCCTTCTGCAAGCAACGAAGGTGGGGATTCGCAGGTTTTCGTCCTCATTCACCGAAAGGATTTATTTTGGGGGACTCTTCTGCAAGCAACGAAGGTGGGGATTCGCAGGTTTTCGTCCTCATTCATCGAAAGGATTTATTTGGGGGACTCTTCTGCAAGCAACGAAGGTGGGGATTCGCAGGTTTTCGTCCTCACTCATTGAAAGGATTTATTTGGGGGACTCTTCTGCAAGCAACGAAGGTGGGGATTCGCAGGTTTTCGTCCACATTCATCGGGTCCGAAAGGATTTATTTGGGGGACTCTTCTGCAAGCAACGAAGGTGGGGATTCGCAGGTTTTCGTCCTCATTCATCGAAAGGATTTATTTGGGGGACTCTTCTGCAAGCAACGAAGGTGGGGATTCGCAGGTTTTCGTCCTCATTCATCGAAAGGATTTATTTGGGGGACTCTTCTGCAAGCAACGAAGGTGGGGATTCGCAGGTTTTCGTCCTCACTCATTGAAAGGATTTATTTGGGGGACTCTTCTGCAAGCAACGAAGGTGGGGATTCGCAGGTTTTCGTCCTCATTCATCGAAAGGATTTATTTGGGGGACTCTTCTGCAAGCAACGAAGGTGGGGATTCGCAGGTTTTCGTCCTCATTCATCGAAAGGATTTATTTGGGGGACTCTTCTGCAAGCAACGAAGGTGGGGATTCGCAGGTTTTCGTCCTCACTCATTGAAAGGATTTATTTGGGGGACTCTTCTGCAAGCAACGAAGGTGGGGATTCGCAGGTTTTCGTCCTCATTCATCGGGTCCGAAAGGATTTATTTGGGGGACTCTTCTGCAAGCAACGAAGTTGGGGATTCGCAGGTTTTCGTCCTCACTAATTGAAAGGATTTATTTGGGGGACTCTTCTGCAAGCAACGAAGGTGGGGATTCGCAGGTTTTCGTCCTCACTCACTGAAAGGATTTATTTGGGGGACTCTTCTGCAAGCAACGAAGGTGGGGATTCGCAGGTTTTCGTCCACATTCATCGGGTCCGAAAGGATTTATTTGGGGGACTCTTCTGCAAGCAACGAAGGTGGGGATTCGCAGGTTTTCGTCCTCATTCATCGGGTCCGAAAGGATTTATTTGGGGGACTCTTCTGCAAGCAACGAAGGTGGGGATTCGCAGGTTTTCGTCCTCATTCATTGAAAGGATTTATTTGGGGGACTCTTCTGCAAGCAACGAAGGTGGGGATTCGCAGGTTTTCGTCCTCATTCATTGAAAGGATTTATTTGGGGGACTCTTCTGCAAGCAACGAAGGTGGGGATTCGCAGGTTTTCGTCCTCATTCATCGAAAGGATTTATTCGGGGGACTCTTCTGCAAGCAACGAAGGTGGGGATTCGCAGGTTTTCGTCCACATTCATCGAAAGGATTTATTTGGGGGACTCTTCTGCAAGCAACGAAGGTGGGGATTCGCAGGTTTTCGTCCTCATTCATCGGGTCCGAAAGGATTTATTTGGGGGACTCTTCTGCAAGCAACGAAGGTGGGGATTCGCAGGTTTTCGTCCTCATTCATCGAAAGGATTTATTTGGGGGACTCTTCTGCAAGCAACGAAGGTGGGGATTCGCAGGTTTTCGTCCTCATTCATCGGGTCCGAAAGGATTTATTTGGGGGACTCTTCTGCAAGCAACGAAGGTGGGGATTCGCAGGTTTTCGTCCTCATTCATCGGGTCCGAAAGGATTTATTTGGGGGACTCTTCTGCAAGCAACGAAGGTGGGGATTCGCAGGTTTTCGTCCTCATTCATCGGGTCCGAAAGGATTTATTTGGGGGACTCTTCTGCAAGCAACGAAGGTGGGGATTCGCAGGTTTCCGTCCACATTCATCGAGTTCGAAAGGATTTATTTGGGGGACCCTTCTGCAAGCAACGAAGGTGGGGATTCGCAGGTTTTCGTCCTCATTCACCGAAAGGATTTATTTTGGGG
Organism: Penaeus vannamei; assembly: GCF_042767895.1. NCBI lineage: Eukaryota > Metazoa > Arthropoda > Malacostraca > Decapoda > Penaeidae > Penaeus > Penaeus vannamei. Next base: position 41,533,549 of record NC_091561.1, read on the forward strand.
GACTCTTCTGCAAGCAACGAAGGTGGGGATTCGCAGGTTTTCGTCCTCATTCACCGAAAGGATTTATTTTGGGGGACTCTTCTGCAAGCAACGAAGGTGGGGATTCGCAGGTTTTCGTCCTCATTCATGGAAAGGATTTATTTGGGGGACTCTTCTGCAAGCAACGAAGGTGGGGATTCGCAGGTTTTCGTCCTCATTCACCGAAAGGATTTATTTGGGGGACCCTTCTGCAAGCAACGAAGGTGGGGATTCGCAGGTTTTCGTCCACATTCATCGAGTTCGAAAGGATTTATTTGGGGGACTCTTCTGCAAGCAACGAAGGTGGGGATTCGCAGGTTTTCGTCCTCATTCATCGGGTCCGAAAGGATTTATTTGGGGGACTCTTCTGCAAGCAACGAAGGTGGGGATTCGCAGGTTTTCGTCCACATCATCGGAAGGATTTATTTGGGGGACTCTTCTGCAAGCAACGAAGGTGGGGATTCGCAGGTTTTCGTCCACATCATCGGAAGGATTTATTTGGGGGACTCTTCTGCAAGCAACGAAGGTGGGGATTCGCAGGTTTTCGTCCTCATTCATCGGGTCCGAAAGGATTTATTTGGGGGACCCTTCTGCAAGCAACGAAGGTGGGGATTCGCAGGTTTTCGTCCTCATTCACCGAAAGGATTTATTTGGGGGACTCTTCTGCAAGCAACGAAGGTGGGGATTCGCAGGTTTTCGTCCTCATTCATCGGGTCCGAAAGGATTTATTTGGGGGACTCTTCTGCAAGCAACGAAGGTGGGGATTCGCAGGTTTTCGTCCTCATTCATCGGGTCCGAAGGGATTTATTTGGGGGACTCTTCTGCAAGCAACGAAGGTGGGGATTCGCAGGTTTTCGTCCTCATTCATCGGGTCCGAAGGGATTTATTTGGGGGACTCTTCT
>NC_091561.1:41566968-41571968 GCF_042767895.1 Penaeus vannamei
AGATATGAAATGGGAGAGAATGTATTCGTAGCGATAATGTTGGACATAAAGGGGAAAGAGAAGATATGAAATGGGAGAGAATGTGTTAGTAGCGATAATGTTGGACATAAAGGGGAAAGAGAAGATATGAAATGAGAGAGAATGTATTAGTAGCGATAATGTTGGACATAAAGGAAAAAGAGAAGATATGAAATGGGAGAGAATGTATTAGTAGCGATAATGTTGGACATAGAGGAAAAAGAGAAGATATGAAATGGGAGAGAATGTATTAGTAGCGATAATGTTGGACATAAAGGGGAAAGAGAAGATATGAAAAGGGAGAGAATGTATTAGTAGCGATAATGTTGGACATAAAGGGGAAAGAGAAGATATGAAATGGGAGAGAATGTATTAGTTGCTTGATAATGTTGGACATAAAGGGGAAAGAGAAGATATGAAATGGGAGAGAAAGTATTAGTAGCGATAATGTTGGACATAAAGGGGAAAGAGAAGATATGAAATGGAAGAGAATGTATTAGTAGCGATAATGTTGGACATAAAGGGGAAAGAGAAGATATGAAATGGGAGAGAATGTATTCGTAGCGATAATGTTGGACATAAAGGGGAGAGAGAAGATATGAAATGGGAGAGAAAGTATTAGTAGCGATAATGTTGGACATAAAGGGGAAAGAGAAGATATGAAATGGGAGAGAATGTGTTAGTAGCTCGATAATGTTGGACATAAAGGGGAAAGAGAAGATATGAAATGGGAGAGAAAGTATTAGTAGCGATAATGTTGGACATAAAGGGGAAAGAGAAGATATGAAATGGGAGAGAAAGTATTAGTAGCGATAATGTTGGACATAAAGGGGAAAGAGAAGATATGAAATGGGAGAGAATGTGTTAGTAGCTCGATAATGTTGGACATAAAGGGGAAAGAGAAGATATGAAATGGGAGAGAATGTGTTAGTAGCGATAATGTTGGACATAAAGGGGAAAGAGAAGATATGAAATGGGAGAGAATGTATTAGTTGCTTGATAATGTTGGACATAAAGGGGAAAGAGAAGATATGAAATGGGAGAGAAAGTATTAGTAGCGATAATGTTGGACATAAAGGGGAAAGAGAAGATATGAAATGGAAGAGAATGTATTAGTAGCGATAATGTTGGACATAAAGGGGAAAGAGAAGATATGAAATGGGAGAGAATGTATTCGTAGCGATAATGTTGGACATAAAGGGGAGAGAGAAGATATGAAATGGGAGAGAAAGTATTAGTAGCGATAATGTTGGACATAAAGGGGAAAGAGAAGATATGAAATGGGAGAGAAAGTATTAGTAGCGATAATGTTGGACATAAAGGGGAAAGAGAAGATATGAAATGGAAGAGAATGTATTAGTAGCGATAATGTTGGACATAAAGGGGAAAGAGAAGATATGAAATGGAAGAGAATGTATTAGTAGCGATAATGTTGGACATAAAGGGGAAAGAGAAGATATGAAATGGGAGAGAATGTATTCGTAGCGATAATGTTGGACATAAAGGGGAAAGAGAAGATATGAAATGAGAGAGAATGTATTCGCAGCGATAATGTTGGACATAAAGGGGAAAGAGAAGATATGAAATGAGAGAGAATGTATTAGTAGCTTGATAATGTTAGACATAAAGGGGAAAGAGAAGATATGAAATGGGAGAGAATGTATTCGTAGCGATAATGTTGGACATAAAGGGGAAAGAGAAGATATGAAACGGGGGAGAATGTATTAGTAGCGATAATGTTGGACATAAAGGGGAAAGAGAAGATATGAAATGAGAGAGAATGTATTAGTAGCGATAATGTTGGACATAAAGGGGAAAGAGAAGATATGAAATGAGAGAGAATGTATTCGCAGCGATAATGTTGGACATAAAGGGGAAAGAGAAGATATGAAACGGGGGAGAATGTATTAGTAGCGATAATGTTGGACATAAAGGGGAGAGAGAAGATATGAAATGGGAGAGAATGTATTAGTAGCGATAATGTTGGACATAAAGGGGAAAGAGAAGATATGAAATGAGAGAGAATGTATTAGTAGCGATAATGTTGGACATAAAGGGGAAAGAGAAGATATGAAATGAGAGAGAATGTATTCGCAGCGATAATGTTGGACATAAAGGGGAAAGAGAAGATATGAAATGAGAGAGAATGTATTAGTAGCTTGATAATGTTGGACATAAAGGGGAAAGAGAAGATATGAAATGGGAGAGAATGTATTAGTTGCTTGATAATGTTGGACATAAAAGGGAAAGAGAAGACATGAAATGGGAGAGAATGTATTAGTAGCTTGATAATGTTGGACATAAAGGGGAAAGAGAAGATATAAAATGGGAGAGAATGTGTTAGTAGCTTGATAATGTTGGACATAAAGGGGAAAGAGAAGATATGAAATGGAAGAGAATGTATTAGTAGCGATAATGTTGGACATAAAGGGAAAAGAGAAGATATGAAATGGAAGAGAATGTATTAGTTGCTTGATAATGTTGGACATAAAGGGGAAAGAGAAGATATGAAATGGGAGAGAATGTATTAGCTGTTTGATAATGTTGGACATAAAGGGGAAAGAGAAGATATGAAATGGGAGAGAATGTATGTCTTGATAATGTTGGACATAAAGGGGAAAGAGAAGATATGAAATGGGAGAGAATGTATTCGTAGCGATAATGTTGGACATAAAGGGGAAAGAGAAGATATGAAATGGGAGAGAATGTATTCGTAGCGATAATGTTGGACATAAAGGGGAAAGAGAAGATATGAAATGGGAGAGAATGTGTTAGTAGCGATAATGTTGGACATAAAGGGGGAAGAGAAGATATGAAATGGGAGAGAATGTATTAGTTGCTTGATAATGTTGGACATAAAGGGGAAAGAGAAGATATGAAATGGAAGAGAATGTATTCGTAGCGATAATGTTGGACATAAAGGGGGAAGAGAAGATATGAAATGGGAGAGAATGTATTCGTAGCGATAATGTTGGACATAAAGGGGAAAGAGAAGATATGAAATGGAAGAGAATGTATTAGTGGCGATAATGTTGGACATAAAGGGGAAAGAGAAGATATGAAATGGGAGAGAATGTATTAGTAGCGATAATGTTGGACATAAAGGGGAAAGAGAAGATATGAAATGGAAGAGAATGTATTACTAGCTTGATAATGTTGGACATAAAGGGGAAAGAGAAGATATGAAATGGGAGAGAATGTATTACTAGCTTGATAATGTTGGACATAAAGGGGAAAGAGAAGATATGAAATGGGAGAGAATGTATTAGTTGCTTGATAATGTTGGACATAAAGGGGAAAGAGAAGATATGAAATGGGAGAGAATGTATTAGTGGCGATAATGTTGGACATAAAGGGGAAAGAGAAGATATGAAATGGGAGAGAATGTATTCGTAGCGATAATGTTGGACATAAAGGGGAAAGAGAAGATATGAAATGGGAGAGAATGTATTCGTAGCGATAATGTTGGACATAAAGGGGAAAGAGAAGATATGAAATGGGAGAGAATGTATTCGTAGCGATAATGGACATAAAGGGGAAAGAGAAGATATGAAATGGGAGAGAATGTATTAGTAGCGATAATGTTGGACATAAAGGGGAAAGAGAAGACATGAAATGGGAGAGAATGTATTAGTAGCGATAATGTTGGACATAAAGGGGAAAGAGAAGATATGAAATGGGAGAGAATGTATTAATAGCGATAATGTTGGACATAGAGGGGAAAGAGAAGATATGAAATGGAAGAGAATGTATTAGTAGCGATAATGTTGGATATAGAGGGAAAAGGTTGGGTAGGTGTCTGAAGAGGTCTCAGTGCGAGGTCTTTCTCTCGGTTCTTGCTTGCGACACTGAGGGTTACGCTTGGGGTTACGTCACTTGGGGCTACGTCACTTGGAGCTGCGTCACTTGGGGTTACGTCACTTGGGGCTGCGTCACTTGGGGCTACGTCACTTGGGGCTACGTCACTTGGGGCTACACTTGGGATGCGTCACTTGGGGCTGCGTCACTTGGGGCAACGTCACTTGGGGCTACGTCACTTGGGGCTACGTCACTTGGGGCAACGCTGGGGCAACACTAGGACTACGTCTGGGGCTACACTTCGTTAGGCTACATCGCTTAGGGATGAATTGGGGTTACGTTATTCGGGACTACAGTTGGGCTACGCTAATTGTGGCTACACGAGAGCTACGTCACATGGGGCTACGTTGAAGCAACCTTAATAAGGGCTACTACATGCCTAGCATATGTTCTCTATTCGTACATAAACATATACATATACAAAAAATATACGATCGATAATATACAACGGTGATGCTTTTCTTTCTTTCTTTTTTATTTACTAATTTATTTATTTATCTTATTATCATTATCATCACATTATTATTATTATTATTACTATTACTATTATCATTATTATTATCATTATTATTATTATTATTATTATCATTATTATTATGATTATGATTATGATTATGATTATGATTATGATTATGATTATGATGATGAAGATTATTATTATTATTATTATTATTATCATTTTGACGTGGACGAAGAACGACTTCTCATTAACTTAGCATGTCTCTAGTCATATGGAAAGTCTTCCGTTTTGCACTTCGCATAAACCACATATCTGAAGACGATCCTGAACTGCCGTTTGTATGCTTGTGCAATACGGAAGGGTTTGCAGGCGGACTTAGAAGATGTTGCTTTTATTGACGCTTGAGAACCACTGATGAATATAGAGGTTGAATGAAAATGAGGAAAATGTTAAGGAAAATGTTAAGGAAAATGTTAAGAGTCCCCAGAGTGCTTTCTGGGACAGGTTATTGCAAAGTTTCCTTTTCATTTTGAGTTCTTCCACTTCTCTCTCTCTCTCCTCTTTTCCAAATAATCCTAAAGGTCTGGATATATCCTTCGTCGACCGTCCCGAGCTTAAGAGGATAGGATAGCTGACTTATATGCAGATTGGTATATCTTCTTGC
>NC_091561.1:41576968-41578088 GCF_042767895.1 Penaeus vannamei
ATAGTAACACATGCATTGAGTATTAATTTCGATTATGCAGTTGCAATATCATGTAGTAGCAACTGAATAGAACACCGATTGTATTCTCATTTCCAGAACAAGAAGTGCATAGTTCCATCAATTGGATTAACTATATTCGATCCTATATATGTATATATCATACTTAAATATTCATAGCAAGAACTACAATAAAAATATTAAGTGCACTACGTGTACTCTTATCTACTGTACATGTATAAATCATAATTAAAATATAAGGAATACAGCAGATGACAACCAAATCAAATAGCCTTATCATAATCAAATCTATATAAGGAAGACAAAAGATCGATTAACTACACTGTGTATTCTCATCTTTATCTTATCATCAATCAAATTCGCCTATGAAGTCCATATCGCTACCTATGAGCTTCAACGATCCATCTCACTCACTGAAACAGCTGACACCTCCTATAGCCTGATTATGACGTAATCCTCACCACACAGTACCGTTGTCTTTATCGTTCTCCATCGCCGTAAGAAGGATAACCAGCGATAAAGGAGGGGTAAATTCACACGCCGGAGATATTCAGCTGCCACTCGATGCCCATCAACATAGGCCTAATGGGCGTAATAGGCTATTAGCTACGCCAGTTTTAATTACTACCTCGCTGGGTCTTCCGAGTGAATGGACGGCTAGAGGTCTTCGCTCGGGTTCTGGGAGGCGTGGTGGAGGGCGACGCGCGTGTGGTTGGTGGAGTGGTTGTGGTGTTGGAGGTTGGTGGGGGTGATAGAGGGGAGGTATGTGGTTGATGGGGGTGATAGTGGGGAGGTATGTGGTTGATGGGGGTGATAGAGGGGAGGTATGTGGTTGGTGGGGGTGGTGGTGAAAATGATAATGATAATAGCAATAATGATAATGATAATAATAATGATGATAATGAGTAATGTAGTGTTATTGACGAGGAAGAAGGATAATAATGAAAGAAATTAAAAGGAAAAGAATAATGTTAATAGCAGAGTTACAATAGGATTCTCATAGGTTCGTAATATGCGCACGTGTGAGTAGTGTGTGTGTGTGTGTGTGTGTGTGTGTGTGTGTGTGTGTGTGTGTGTGTGTGTGAGAAGTGTGTGTGTGTGT
>NC_091561.1:41593588-41596088 GCF_042767895.1 Penaeus vannamei
TCTTTTCTATAATCAATCATTTTCTTTTCCTTTCATCTCAATTTCCCTTTTTTCCTTCCCCTTTCTCCCTATCTACTTTCCCCTCATTTCACTTTCATTTCTATCTCTCTATCTCCTCATATCTCCCTATCTGCTTTCTTTCCCCCCATCTCTTATCTTCTATCTCCTTTCTCTACTGTTTACCCTTTTCCCCTCTTTCTTTCCCCTTCTCCATATCTACTTTCTCTTCCTATCTCCCTATATTCTTTTCTTTTCACGCCTTTTTTCCCCTTTTATTCTCTCTCTTCTCTTTTCTTCTATCTACATTCTCTTCCTTTCACCCCGATTTCCCCCTTCTTTCTTTTTCCATTCTCCCTATTCACTTTCTCTTCCCTTTGCCCATTTTCCCTTCTTTCCCCATCTATTTTCCTTTTCCCTGTTCACCCTATTCCTCCTTTTTCTCCATCTTTTCCCAAAATTTCTTTCCCACTTTTTTTTTCCCTTTCACCCCTTTTTTCCCCCTTCCTTATCTTCCTCTTTTTTTCTTTTTCCCCCCCCCCCTTTTCTATTTCTCTTTTTTTTACCTTTTTCTATCCCTCTTCTCTTATCTTCTATCTACTTCTCCTTCCGTTCGCCCTTCCTTCTTTTTCCTTCCCCTTATCTACTTCCTCTTCCTTTCCCCTCTTTTACCATCTTTCTCTCCCCTTCCTCCCTATCTCTTGTTCATCTATAGTCTTCCTTTATCAGTCTTCATCGTAAATTTGTACCAAATTTCCTTTATGGTGACTGAATGTATTTTTAAAATCTGTAGAATTAATGAGTTTGAAAGATCATTATTTTTATTTTGATGATTAATTAATTTCGTGTTCCATAATTATCATTTAAAAAAATTTTTTTCCCTTTTTTTTCTTTTTTTTTGGGGGCCCATTTAAATTTTTCTTCTGTAAGAGGTATTGGTAATTTTAAAGGGAAGGGGGTTTTTTTATTTTTTTTTTTTTTTTTTTTTTTTTTTTTTCCAAGAACAACACAAAACCCAAAAAAACCCCCAAACCCCAAAAAACCCAAAACAACACCTTTAAACAAAAAAAAACCCCCCAAAAAAAACCCAAAACCCCCTTTACCCCCTTAATTCCCTTTTTAAACCATTGTCCCTTTAAACATTATTTTTTTTTTTTTCTTTCATTATTATTTTTTGCAAAAACATTATCTTTTTTATATTTTATCATTATCATTTTTCAATATTATCATTTTCCCCAAACCACCCCCCCCCCCCTAACCACATACCCCCCCCTTTCACCCCCCCCCCCATCCCCCCCCCCCAACCTCCCCACCACAACCACCACCCAACCAATCCCCCCCCCCCCCAAAACCCCCCGGCGAAGCCCCCTTTTTGCCGCCATTCACTCGGAAGACCCAGCGAGGTAGAAATTTAAACTCTGGGTTTAGCCTATTACGCCCATTGGGGCCATGTTGAGGGATCGAGTGGGAGCTGAAATTTTTCCCGGGGTGTGAATTTACCCCTCCCTTTTTTGTGGTTATCCTTCTTACGGCGATGGAGAACGATAAAGACAACGGTACTGTGTGGGAGGGGTTACGTCATAATTTGGGGTATAGGGGGTGTCAAAAGGTTAGTGAGGAGATGGATCGTTGAAGCTCATAGGTGGCGATATGGACTTAAAAGGTAAAAATTTATTTTATGATAAGATAAAGATGAGAATACACAGTAGTTAATCGATCTTTTGTCTTCCTCTTTTTAGATTTGATTATGATAAGGCTATTTGATTTGGTTTATCTGCTGTATTCCTTATATTTTAATTATGATTTATACATGTACAGTAGATAAGAGTCCCCCTAGTAATTTTAAAATTTTTTTGTAGTTCTTGCTATGAATATTTAAGTATGATATATACATATATAGGATCGAATATAGTTAATCCAATTGATGGAACTATGCACTTCTTGTTCTGGGGAAAAAAAAAATTAAAAAAGGGGTTCTATTCAGTTGCTACTACATATATTGCAACTGCATAATCGAAATTAATACTCAATGTTGGGTTTTATACTCCCCACAGGGGGGCAGTTTTATATATTTTTTTTGGACACGAAATCCTTCTGAGTAGTGAGATTTAGCTCCTATTACCGAAGTAATCCCGAATAATGGCTTGACTTACCCAAGGATCAATTACTTTTTAAAAAATATCAAAGCCATTAGGAATTAATGATCATTAGCCCGCGTGAGGGCCGAAACCATAAATGCAATCTGCTTATTCGGGGCGGATTCGAGAAAACGCCGGCATCAGGGAAATTAGATGAAATTAGTAAACAGTACGGTAGAAGTTAATGCCCCTTTCCCTTTTTGAGGACAACTTTTTATTTCCAGATGGGGAAACGTTTTAGAAGGGGTTTTTTTTCTTTTCCCTTTTCCCTTTTAGAGAGCAACTTTTCAATTTCCAAGGATAAAAGTTTTTTGGGTTTTTTTTTTTTTAGAGAGCAACTTTAAATTTTTTTGCTAAGAAATTTT
>NC_091561.1:41636898-41639398 GCF_042767895.1 Penaeus vannamei
TCTTGCTATTGGGCATTCTGAACCTTTTTTATTACATAGTCTATATATTTAAAAAAAACCTGCAAGACTATGTGTATTTTTAAGAAAATAAATTTGCGATATAATGACCCAAATCCCAGAATATATACCTCATATGTACGTTTCTCCATATACGAACACCACAAATCCTTGAACATCTTCTCCTAATACCTATCACATTAACAGCACCCATATGAATCGTCTGTGCTGAGATTTCTTCCTCTTTTTTTATTCGAAAACATGATATCACAGCGTTCCTCGTGCGCTGGGAAATCTTTGAATCTACATATATAGAGGATTCCAAGAAGGAGGCAGTATAGCTTAAGATCACACGACCATGAATATGATTACGAGTCTTATGTTAAGGTCAGCATAGGAGGATGTTCACGGGGAATGTAGGTTTTTTTTTTTCATCTGTAGCAAAGGAGAAGAAGAAGAAGAAGAAAAGGGGAGATGGAAGAGAAGGAGAAGAAAATCAAGGAGGAGAAGGAGAAAGAGAAGAAAATCAAGGAGGAGAAGGAAAAAGAGAAAGAAAGGTCTTTTATCAGTAGCAAAGGAGAAGAAGAAAAGGGAGATGAAAGAGAAGGAGAAGGAGAAGAAAATCAAGGAGGAGAAGGAAACGGAGAAAGAGAAGAAGGTCAAGGAGAAAGAGAAGAAAAGGAGAAAAATATTATTTTTTTTATCTGAAGCAAAGAAGAAGAAAAGGGAGATGGAAGAGAAGGAGAAGGAGGAAGAGAAGAAAATCAAGGAGGAGAAGGAAACAGAAAGAGAAGAAGGTCAAGGAGAAAGAGGAGGAAAAGGAGAGAGGTCTCTTATCTGTAGCAAAGGAGAAGAAGAAGAAGAAAAGGGAGATGAAAGAGAAGGAGAAGAAGAAGAAGAAGGAGAAAGGGAAGAAAATCAAAGAGAAGGAAAAGGAGAAAGAGAAGAAGATTAAAGAGAAGGAGAAAGAGAAGAAGATCAAGAAGAAGAAGGAGAAGAAGATCAAAGAGTAAAAAAGAATAATAAGAAATGAAAGTCTAAGAAATGAGCACAATAGGCTGATGCTACCATTACAGTGTAATTTAGAAAAATAAATCTACAGTCAGGGAATAAGATTTATGAACGAAAAGCTTCGATATGTTATAATCCGCTAACGATTAAGATATCAGTTTCCTAAGATAAATGGAAAAGACTGAAAATTATATAAGAAAGCTCATTCCACAAAGACACGAACGAAAGAGAAAAAAAGAAAGACTATAGATGTAGACAAAGAGTATATGAGGATTCGGAAACGAGAGAGAATAGAGAATAGGGTTATCAGGGTATATGAATCTCCATAAAGCGAATAAATAAAGTAAAAATAAATAGTATTCACCATTCAAAGTATTTAAAGCCCCATAAAGCGAATAAAAAAAAAAAGTAGTATTTAAGGGTGTCTATTGGACCTAAAACAGTGTAGGTGAAGGTGAACTTTTTGGTAAAGAACAAAATAGATTTTATATGAATTTTAGGGGTGTGAAAAGAGCAATAAAGACGGCCAATAACAGAAACATTTTGAATGAACGGTCTTGAGAATATTCCAAAGGTCATAAGTGACAGAATATTAGAATTCCAACTAGTGAAGGAGCCAGAGAGCCGTTGTGTAATTAAAAAGTCTTAATGAGGAAAACTGTTAGATGGAAACTTTCAATGCTTGGCCATGGAAAGTCGGTTTATTGCGCACTTTTTTTTCGGTTTCATTCTTCTTTGACTTAAAAAATGGAAGGAAATTACATTACTTTTAGTTCTTGTTGTTTCCTTAGTCATTAGGAAAACCTAATCTTGAACAATGCAAATGGCAAGAAACATAAAATTATGATAAAAACGAAATAAATCTTTCTTATTTGTAATATAGTTTAGACTCTTAATTAATCTCTTTATGAGTATCAAACGGTTATGAGGACACCCCCTTCCCCTCTCTCCCCTCCCCCATACCATGACATCCTGCCCCCTCCCCCCTCTTTCTCCCTATACCCCTCCCCATACCATGACATCTTCCTACTCTCTTCCCCCTCCTCCACCCCCTCCCACCCCCCATACCATTACATCTTCCTGCCCCACCCACCCCACCCTCTTTCTCTCCATACCCCACCCCTATACCATGACATCCTGTCCCCTCCCTCCCTCCCCTCCCCCTCCCTCTCTCTCTCACCATCACTCCCTCCACCATACCATGACATCTTCCTGATCCCTCCTCCCCACCCTTTCTCTCCCCATCTCCCTCCCCTTTTCCCCATACCATGACATCATCCTGCCTCCCTCCTCCCCCTACCTCTTTCTCCCCATCTCCCCTCCCCTTTTCCCCTATACCATGACATCTTCCTGCCCATCCACTCCACCCCTCTTTCTCCCATACCCCTCCTCAATACCATGACATCCTGCCCCTGCCCTCCTCCCCCTTCCCTCTCTCTCTTTCCCATCTCCCTCCTCCTGCCGTGAACATCATTCCTACCCACTCCTCCCT
>NC_091561.1:41644398-41651898 GCF_042767895.1 Penaeus vannamei
AAAATCAAGGATTAACTGAAGGAAAAATATTTACGCAAAAACCTCTAGAAGGGAAATTGAACTTCGCAGATTTCTCAATCAGTAGTGAACGAGGCCAGGACACGCTCAGCTTGGAAAATGGTCCTTACGACGCAAGAACCGAAGATTAACGGGAAAGTAGGCGAAGGTAGAGGTGTAAAATAGCCTCCATATAATGTGGGTCAGGGAGGCTAGAATGACGGTCGTACAAACAGCATGAAATCCGTGAAAAGTGAAGATGAAAGACTTGCAAATTAATCTGGAAGGGCTCAGTAAAATGTCATTTGAGAGGACTGACTGCATGATTAATGTAATCATTCCAATTGCATGATCAGAAGAGTGAGTGACTATAGGAGGTAAGAGACCAAATGGAGGGTGTTTGGCGTATGCTCATGACAAGCTAGAGAAAGCAGGGTGCTCTTACCTAGCGGTTATTGAAGTTCGAGAAAGGGTTTTGCAAAGTAGAAACTAAAAGGGAGGATGTGAGAGTCTTGTAAAGTACAAACTCAGTAGGAGGATCAGAAAAAAGAGTTTTGCAAAGTACAGTCTCAAATTGAGGATGCGAGAAAGAGTTTTGCAAAGTACAGTCTCAAATTGAGGATGCGAGAAAGAGTTTTGCAAAGCACAAACCAAGGGGAAGATGCCTTAAAAGAATTTTGCAAAGTACAATCTCTAATTGAGGATGCGAGAAAGAGTTTTGCAAAGTCCAAACTCAAATTGATAATGCGAGAAAGAGTTTTGCAAAGTCCAATGTCAATAGGGGGATGCGAGAAAGTGTTTTGCAAAGTACAAACTCAAACTGAGGATGCAAGAAAGAGTTTTACAAAGTACAAAGTGAAAGGGAGGATGCGAGAAAGAGTTTTGCAAAGTCCAAAGTCAATAGGGGGATGCGAGAAAGAGTTTTGCAAAGTCCAAAGTCAATAGGGGGATGCGAGAAAGAGTTTTGCAAAGTCCAAACTCCAACTGAGGATGCGAGAAAGAGTTTTGCAAAGCACAAACCAAGGGGAAGATGCCTAAAGAGAAATTTGCAAAGTACAATCTCAAATTGAGGATGCGAGAAAGAGTTTTGCAAAGTCCAAAGTCAATAGGGGGATGCAAGAAAGAGCTTTGCAAAGTACAAACTCAAACTGAGGATGCAAGAAAGAGTTTTAAAAAGTACAAAGTGAAAGGAAGGATGCGAGAAAGAGTTTTGCAAAGTCCAAAGTCAATAGGGGGATGCGAGAAAGTTTTGCTAAGTCCAAACTCAAATTAAGGATGTAAGAAAGAGTTTTGCAAAGTACAATCTCAAACTGAAGATGCGAGAAAGAATTTTGCAAAGTACAATCTCAAATTGAGGATGCAAGACAGAGTTTTCCAAAGTACAATCTCAAACTGAAGATGCGAGAAAGAGTTTTGCAATTTCCAAAGTCAATAGGATGAGAAGAAAAAGAAGAGTTCTGCAAATTACCATCTCAAAAGGCGAATACCAGAAAGTGTTTGGCTGGATTGCAAATTATAGATTACCCTTTCTTCCGATTTGCAATATAAACACCATGAATGTTTGTCCTCTTATGAAAATTTGATATCAAAGCCGTCTTTCCAGTCAGTGAAAAGATACGAAACGAAATATACAACAAAAACTATAATATAAATCACAACAGAAAAAAAAAAAAAAAAAAACAAGAATATATATATATACCTTCCCCAGAACCCTGAAACCGGGAACCCATATATACATATATTACACAGCACACTTCCCGGAACGCTGTAATTTAACAAGGAAACTTTAGAACCCTTGGCTATATCCGATGGCAAATTCCCAAGCCAAGTTCTCTCGACTATTAAGAGCCAAGGTTTTCCAAAAGAGCCAATTAAATTTTATGAGGGGAACCCCGCTGGTTTCTGAGCTTTTCATGTTTTCATCACTTTTATTTGTTAAGGTCTTTGCTTTTGTTGTCTCTCCTGGTGTATTTGTATTGCTATTAGTAACAGTAGTATCTTTAACATTGCTAGTAGTATCATTAACATTGCTAGTAGTATCATTAACAATGCCAGTAGTATCACTGACATTGTTGTTATGTTGAAGTGTCTCTCCATTTGCCATTTTCATTTGTATTCTTGGTGGTAGCAGGAGTGAAAATAGTAGTTATGGTGGTAGTAATAGTAGTGGTAGCATAGTAGTGGAAATAGTAGTCGTAGTAGTGGTAGCATGGTAGTGGTAATAATAGTAGTTGTAGTGGTAGTAGTAATGTAAGTACTAATAGTAATGTTAGGTTTAGTAATAGTATTAACCTTGTCATTATCATAACTTTTCTGATTGCTTATATTACATATGTTTATTTCTTGTTATTTATTTACTAATAGTAGTAATACTTGATCAGCTATGGTAACAGCAGCACCATTATCAATGCAATCATTCTCATCATAGTTAACAACGCCAGTATTGATGTATAAAATATTTTTCTGCAACCCAGATATTTTGTGCAATGGCTGAGCCTTAATCTAACGTTGAGTTGAACTGGGTTAGTCATTACTTTTTTTAATTTCATGCTACACGTCCTACCATACATACACGCGCGCTTTAAAATCACACTAAAATTGGCTAGTTGAAACGATCTTTGAACCTGTTTCGGTATGGAATTATTCCCATATATGCATATATCCCTGAGGGTCGGGACCTCCCATCGTTCCCCTGTACACAATTTCCACAATTTCCGAGTTCTCCCGTTGTTAATGGGTTAACACGAGATTCATTTCGGATCACGCATTCAAATGAGGACCCTTCCTTGAATTAATCACAGCACACCACTTCTGTTGAATTGCTTCTCGATTCATTTTCTCTCTCTCTCTCCCTCTCTCTCTCTCTCTCTGTCTCTCTCTCTCTCTCTCTCTCTCTCTCTCTCTCTCTCTCTCTCTCTCTCTCTCTCTCTCCCTCTCTCTCTCTCTCTCTGTCTCTTTTTCCCTCTCCTTCCCTTTCTTTGCTTTTTTTTTTTTTTTTTTAGATTTTTTTTTTTCTCTTTTCCTGGTCCGTTCGCATCCCGTTTCTCTCTTGATGCTTAACTCTTCACCCTTCCCTGCTCCCCCCTCTTTCGTTGAGGTTTCTCTTTCGTCTCCGGTTTTGTATGATATTCATTTTTCCTCTCTCTTGGTCCTTCCCCTTCTCTCATTCTCCCTCCGTCTCTCTCTCTCTCTCTTTCTCTCTCACTCTCTCTCTCTCTCCTCTCTCGCTCTGTCTCTCTGTCTCTCTCTCTCTCTCTCTCTCTCTCTCTCTCTCTCCCTCTCTCTCTCTCTGTGTGTGTGTGTGTGTGTGTATGTGTGTGTGTGTGTGTTTGTCTTCTCCTTCCCCTCCCTCCCTGTCTTCCTCCCTCTCTCTCTCTCTCTCTCTCTCTCTCTCTCTCTTCTCTCTCTCTCTCTCTCTCTTCTCTCTCTCTCCTCTGTCTCTCTCTCTCTCTCTCTCTCTTTCTCTCTCTCTCTCTTTCTCTCTCTCTCTCTCTCTCTCTCTCTCCTCTCTCTCTCTCTCTCTCTCTCTCTCTCTCTCTCTCTCTCTCTCTCTCTCTCTCTCTCTCTCTCTCTCCTTCTCTCTCTCTCTCCCCGTCCTCCACCCTTATCCTGCGAACTTCGCCCCTTTCTCTCCTCTTCCTCCTGCATTCTTTCTTTGTTTCACTTGTTCTTCTTGTCCCCCTTTTCGCCTCCTCTACCTTTCATCACTCGCCCTCCGACCTACTCCTTCAACCGTTGTCCTTCACTCATTAATCTTCATCTCACTGGTTTCGCTCCAGTAATTCCTCTGACCAGCTTCGCACGGGCAAGCAAGCACCCTCATGTAGCTGCGCAGAAGTACATGCAGACAGACGCACGCGCATGTTAGTCACGCCCGCACGCACGCGTACATAAATGGGCGCACGCAGTCTAGCACGTAAGTACGCACGCATACACACACACATACGAATACATACACATACATAAATACACACACACATACACACGAATACATACACATACATAAACACACGCGCGCGAATACATACACATACATACACACACACACACATGAATACATACACACGCACACACACACACACGAATACATACACCACACACACACACACACACACACACGAACACACACACACACACACACACACACACACACACGAACACACACACACACGAATACATACACACACGCACACGCACACACACACACACATACACACACGAACACACACACACACACACAGAGTAATACATTCTGCGTTTTATTACTAATCAAAGCTCCTTGTTTCCTACTATTGCCTTCTCTTATAATTTATATCTTACTTACCCTACGACAATAGCTGATTTCCCCTCCCCTACTGATATCACATATGACCAGTGTTATATTGTATTATTCTGTACTGTCATTCTCAAGAGCTTGATCCACGTTCCTTTTCTGGCCTTTTCTTTACCCAACACTCATTTCTTGGCTTCCCTTTCTCCCAATTATCATTCCCTTCCCCATATTTTTCTTTCTTTCCTCTCCCCTCCCCCCATCTCTCATTCTTTCCTCTCCCTTTCCCCCAATTCTCATTCGCCGACTACGCCTCTCCCGTCATCTCTCATCTCTTGTCCTCCCTTTCTCTACTCTCTCATTCCTTTTTCTTCCTTTCCCCCTCTGTCATTCCTTCCTTTCTTCTCCCCCATCTCTTATACCCTTCCCCTCTCTCACCCCCCCCTCTTCTACTCTCTCATTCCCTCCTCCCTTCCCCCCTCCTCTCATTCCCTTCCTCCCCCCCCCCTACAATTCTCTTATTCCTCCCCCCACTCCCATTCTCTCATTCCCCCTCCCCCTTCCTCTCCCCTCTCATTCCCTTCCCCTTCCCCCTCCTCTCTCTCACCTCATCCCCCCTCCCCCCCCCCCCCACTCACATTCCCTTCCTCTCCCCTTCCCCCTTTCACATTCCCTTCCCCTTCCCCCTTCCCCCCTCCTATTCCCTCCCTCTCCCCTCCCCCCCCTCCTATTCCCTCCCTCTCCCCTCCCATTCTCCCATTCCCTTCCTCTCCCTTCCCCCCTCCCCCCCCTCCCATTCCCTTCCCCCCACTCCCCCCCCCATTTCTCCTTCCCGGCCCTTAAGCTCCTTCCCCGTCCCTCCTTCTGCCCCATAAGTCGCCTCCTTCCACCGTAAAGCTGTATAAACATCTCCAGGCTTTCGTTGTCGACCGTAATCAAAACACTTTTATCGGCCGTATGGTGCGCTTTGTGGCCGAGACACCTGCTCGCCTTCCCGCCCTCTCGCGCACGCGCACGGTGCCACGCGGCAGGGGATACGGAGCAGTAAGGTGCCACGCGGCAGGGGATACGGAGCAATGAGGTGCCACGCGGCAGGGGATACGGAGCAATGAGGTGCCACGCGGCGGGGGATACGGAGCAATGAGGTGCCACGCGGCAGGGGATACGGAGCAATAAGGTGCCACGCGGCGGGGGATACGGAGCAATAAGGTGCCACGCGATATGGTGTATGCTACACGGAGGACGGTGTCACGCGCAACACGGAGCACGGTGCCAAGCGACGTCGAATAGGGAGCACGGTGCATGGTACCACGGAACACGAGGCAAGCAACACGAATACGGTACCAAGCAACACGAATACAGTACCAAGCAACATGGAAAACGGTACCAAGCAACATAGAATACGGTACCACGGAACACGAGGCAGGCAACACGAATACGGTACCAAGCAACACGAATACAGTACCAAGCAACATGGAATACGGTACCAAGCAACATAGAATACGGTACCACGGAACACGAGGCAAGCAACACGAATACAGTACCAAGCAACACAGAATACGGTACCACACAACAGAGAGCACGGTACCACGTACCACAGAATACGGTACCACGCAACACGCAACAGGGAGCACAGTACCACACAACACGGAATACGGTACCACGCAACAATGAGCACGGTGCCACGCAACACGGAATACGGTACCACGCAACACGCAACAGGGAGCACAGTACCACACAGCACGGAATACGGTACCACGCAACAATGAGCGCGGTGCCACGCAACACGGAATACGGTACCACGCAACACGCAACAGGGAGCACAGTACCACACAACACGGAATACGGTACCACGCAACAGGGAGCACAGTACTACACAACAGAGAGCACAGTACCACACAACAGAGAGCACAGTACCACACAACACGGAATACGGTACCACGCAACAGAGAGCACAGTACCACACAACAGAGAGCACAGTACCACACAACACGGAATACGGTACCACGCAACAGAGAGCACAGTACCACACAACAGAGAGCACAGTACCACACAACACGGAATACGGTACCAAGCAGCAATGAGCACGGTGCCACGCAACACGGAATACGGTACCACGCAACACGCAACAGGGAGCACAGTACCACACAGCACGGAATACGGTACCACGCAACAATGAGCACGGTGCCACGCAACACAGAATACGGTACCATGCAACACGCAACAGGGAGCACAGTACCACACAGCACGGAATACGGTACCACGCAACAATGAGCACGGTGCCACGCAACACAGAATACGGTACCATGCAACACGCAACAGGGAGCACAGTACCACACAACACGGAATACGGTACCACACAACAGAGAGCACAGTACCACACAACAGAGAGCACAGTACCACACAACAGAGAGCACAGTACCACACAACACGGAATACGGTACCAAGCAACACGGAATACGGGACCACACAACAAGGAGCACAGTACCACGCAACACGGAATACGGTACCACGCAACAATGAGCACGGTACCACACAACACGGAACACGGAACGGACGGAGCCAGACCTGATTTCGAAAACTAATACGGTTTCGACCTTACATAAAGAGGGGGGAGGAGGGGGGAAAGGAGGAGGAGGGGAGAGGGAGGGAAGAAGGAGGAAGAGGAGGAAAAGAAAGAGGGCGACGAGTAGGAGGAGCAAGAATGGGTAGGTGGAGGAAGAAAATAAAGAGGGTGAGGAGGAAGTGGATGGGAGGGGGGAAGGGGGAGGATTGGAAGGAAGAAGAAGGGTAGGAGGAGAAATAATGGGTAGGAGGAGGAGGAAGGAAGAGGGTGAGAGGTCAAGATGAAGAAGAGGAGGAAGATAGGAAGGAAGAAGGTTAGGTGGAGTAAGACGGGGTAGGCAGAGGAGGAGGGAAAGGAGGAGGTGGAGGAGGCATAGGAGGAAGAGGATGTGGGGTGGGGGGAGGAGAGGAAGGAAAAAAGAAGGATAAGAGAAGGAAGAACGGGTAGAGAAGGAGGGGAAGGAGGAGAAGTAGGAAGAAACGGCCAGAGAGAAGGAAATAAACAGAGGAGATGGGAAGAGGGTCGTTAAAAGGGGAGGTAGAAAGTAGAGGAATACCGGGGCGGGAGGCAGAGAGTGGGGAGAGGGGGAGGAAGGGAGGGGAGGGGAGGGAGGGGAAGGGAGGGTAAGCCAAGTCGTAGAGGATGATATAGAATTTTCATTTTTCTG
>NC_091561.1:41684398-41689398 GCF_042767895.1 Penaeus vannamei
TCCAGGCCACTACATGCGAGATAGAGATAATAGATAAGGAGATAAGGAGAGAGATCCAGGCCACTGCATGCGAGATAGAGATAATAGATAAGGAGATAAGGAGAGAGATCCAGGCCACTACATGCGAGATAGAGATAATAGATAAGGAGAGAGATCCAGGCCACTGCACGCGAGATAGAGATAATAGATAAGGAGATAAGGAGGGAGATCCAGGCCACTGCACGCGAGATAGAGATAATAGATAAGGAGATAAGGAGAGTGATCCAGGCCACTGCATGCGAGATAGAGATAAGGAGATAAGGAGATAAGGAGAGAGATCCAGGCCACTATATGCGAGATAGAGATAATAGATAAGGAGATAAGGAGAGAGATCCAGGCCACTGCATGCGAGATAGAGATAATAGATAAGGAGATAAGGAGAGAGATCCAGGCCACTACATGCGAGATAGAGATAATAGATAAGGAGAGAGATCCAGGCCACTGCATGCGAGATAGAGATAATAGATAAGGAGATAAGGAGGGAGATCCAGGCCACTGCACGCGAGATAGAGATAATAGATAAGGAGATAAGGAGAGAGATCCAGGCCACTGCATGCGAGATAGAGATAATAGATAAGGAGATAAGGAGAGAGATCCAGGCCACTGCATGCGAGATAGAGATAATAGATAAGGAGATAAGGAGAGAGATCCAGGCCACTAC
The DNA here is from genome assembly GCF_042767895.1 of Penaeus vannamei. Classification (NCBI taxonomy): domain Eukaryota; kingdom Metazoa; phylum Arthropoda; class Malacostraca; order Decapoda; family Penaeidae; genus Penaeus; species Penaeus vannamei. Next base: position 41,685,099 of record NC_091561.1, read on the forward strand.
ATGCGAGATAGAGATAATAGATAAGGAGAGAGATCCAGGCCACTGCATGCGAGATAGAGATAATAGATAAGGAGATAAGGAGAGAGATCCAGGCCACTACATGCGAGATAGAGATAATAGATAAGGAGATAAGGAGAGAGATCCAGGCCACTGCATGCGAGATAGAGATAATGGATAAGGAGATAAGGAGAGAGATCAAGGCCACTGCATGCGAGGTAGAGATAATAGATAAGGAGATAAGGAGAGAGATCCAGGCCACTACATGCGAGATAGAGATAATAGATAAGGAGATAAGGAGAGAGATCCAGGTCACTGCATGCGAGATAGAGATAATAGATAAGGAGAGAGATCCAGGCCACTGCATGCGAGATAGAGATAATAGATAAGGAGATAAGGAGAGAGATCCAGGCCACTGCATGCGAGATAAAGATAATAGATAAGGAGATAAGGAGAGAGATCCAGGCCACTACATGCGAGATAGAGATAATAGATAAGGAGATAAGGAGAGAGATCCAGGCCACTGCATGCGAGATAGAGATAATAGATAAGGAGATAAGGAGAGAGATCCAGGCCACTGCATGCGAGATAGAGATAATAGATAAGGAGATAAGGAGAGAGATCCAGGCCACTACATGCGAGATAGAGATAATAGATAAGGAGATAAGGAGAGAGATCCAGGCCACTACATGCGAGATAGAGATAATAGATAAGGAGAGAGATCCAGGCCACTGCATGCGAGATAGAGATAATAGATAAGGAGATAAGGAGAGAGATCCAGGCCACTGCATGCGAGATAGAGATAATAGATAAGGAGATAAGGAGAGAGATCCAGGCCACTGCATGCGAGATAGAGATAATAGATAAGGAGATAAGGAGAGAGATCCAGGCCACTGCATGCGAGATAGAGATAATAGATAAGGAGAGAGATCCAGGCCACTACATGCGAGATAGAGATAATAGATAAGGGGATAAGGAGAGAGATCCAGGCCACTACATGCGAGATAGAGATAATAGATAAGGGGATAAGGAGAGAGATCCAGGCCACTGCATGCGAGATAGAGATAATAGATAAGGAGATAAGGAGAGAGATCCAGGCCACTACATGCGAGATAGAGATAATAGATAAGGGGATAAGGAGAGAGATCCAGGCCACTGCATGCGAGATAGAGATAATAGATAAGGAGATAAGGAGAGAGATCCAGGCCACTACATGCGAGATAGAGATAATAGATAAGGGGATAAGGAGAGAGATCCAGGCCACTGCATGCGAGATAGAGATAATAGATAAGGAGATAAGGAGAGAGATCCAGGCCACTACATGCGAGATAGAGATAATAGATAAGGGGATAAGGAGAGAGATCCAGGCCACTGCATGCGAGATAGAGATAATAGATAAGGAGATAAGGAGAGAGATCCAGGCCACTGCATGCGAGATAGAGATAATAGATAAGGAGAGAGATCCAGGCCACTACATGCGAGATAGAGATAATAGATAAGGGGATAAGGAGAGAGATCCAGGCCACTACATGCGAGATAGAGATAATGGATAAGGAGATAAAGAGAGAGATCCAGGCCACTGCATGCGAGATAGAGATAATAGATAAGGAGATAAGGAGAGAGATCCAGGCCACTGCATGCGAGATAGAGATAATAGATAAGGAGATAAGGAGAGAGATCCAGGCCACTGCATGCGAGATAGAGATAATAGATAAGGAGATAAGGAGAGAGATCCAGGCCACTGCATGCGAGATAGAGATAATAGATAAGGAGATAAGGAGAGAGATCCAGGCCACTACATGCGAGATAGAGATAATAGATAAGGAGATAAGGAGAGAGATCCAGGCCACTGCATGCGAGATAGAGATAATAGATAAGGGGATAAGGAGAGAGATCCAGGCCACTGCATGCGAGATAGAGATAATAGATAAGGAGATAAGGAGAGAGATCCAGGCCACTGCATGCGAGATAGAGATAATAGATAAGGGGATAAGGAGAGAGATCCAGGCCACTGCATGCGAGATAGAGATAATAGATAAGGGGATAAGGAGAGAGATCCAGGCCACTGCATGCGAGATAGAGATAATAGATAAGGAGATAAGGAGAGAGATCCAGGCCACTACATGCGAGATAGAGATAACAGATAAGGAGATAAGGAGAGAGATCCAGGCCACTGCATGCGAGATAGAGATAATAGATAAGGAGATAAGGAGAGAGATCCAGGCCACTGCATGCGAGATAGAGATAATAGATAAGGAGATAAGGAGAGAGATCCAGGCCACTGCATGCGAGTTAGAGATAATAGATAAGGAGATAAGGAGAGAGATCCAGGCCACTACATGCGAGATAGAGATAATAGATAAGGAGATAAGGAGAGAGATCCAGGCCACTGCATGCGAGATAGAGATAATAGATAAGGAGATAAGGAGAGAGATCCAGGCCACTACATGCGAGATAGAGATAACAGATAAGGAGATAAGGAGAGAGATCCAGGCCACTGCATGCGAGATAGAGATAATAGATAAGGAGATAAGGAGAGAGATCCAGGCCACTACATGCGAGATAGAGATAATAGATAAGGAGATAAGGAGAGAGATCCAGGCCACTACATGCGAGACAGAGACAATAGATAAGGAGATAAGGAGAGAGATCCAGGCCACTGTATGCGAGATAGAGATAATAGATAAGGAGAGAGATCCAGGCCACTGCATGCGAGATAGAGATAATAGATAAGGAGATAAGGAGAGAGATCCAGGCCACTGCATGCGAGATAGAGATAATAGATAAGGAGATAAGGAGAGAGATCCAGGCCACTGCATGCGAGATAGAGATAATAGATAAGGAGATAAGGAGAGAGATCCAGGCCACTGCATGCGAGATAGAGATAATAGATAAGGAGATAAGGAGAGAGATCCAGGTCACTGCATGCGAGATAGAGATAATAGATAAGGAGATAAGGAGAGAGATCCAGGCCACTACATGCGAGATAGAGATAATAGATAAGGAGATAAGGAGAGAGATCCAGGCCACTACATGCGAGATAGAGATAATAGATAAGGAGAGAGATCCAGGCCACTACATGCGAGATAGAGATAATAGATAAGGAGAGAGATCCAGGCCACTGCATGCGAGATAGAGATAATAGATAAGGAGAGAGATCCAGGCCACTGCATGCGAGATAGAGATAATAGATAAGGAGATAAGGAGAGAGATCCAGGCCACTATATGCGACATAGAGATAACAGATAAGGAGATAAGGAGAGAGATCCAGGCCACTGCATGCGAGATAGAGATAACAGATAAGGAGATAAGGAGAGAGATCCAGGCCACTGCATGCGAGATAGAGATAATAGATAAGGAGATAAGGAGAGAGATCCAGGCCACTGCATGCGAGATAGAGATAATAGATAAGGAGAGAGATCCAGGCCACTGCATGCGAGATAGAGATAACAGATAAGGAGATAAGGAGAGAGATCCAGGCCACTACATGCGAGATAGAGATAATAGATAAGGAGATAAGGAGAGAGATCCAGGCCACTGCATGCGAGATAGAGATAATAGATAAGGAGATAAGGAGAGAGATCCAGGCCACTGCATGCGAGATAGAGATAATAGATAAGGAGATAAGGAGAGAGATCCAGGCCACTGCATGCGAGATAGAGATAATAGATAAGGAGATAAGGAGAGAGATCCAGGCCACTGCATGCGAGATAGAGATAATAGATAAGGAGAGAGATCCAGGCCACTGCATGCGAGATAGAGATAAGGAGATAAGGAGAGAGATCCAGGCCACTGCATGCGAGATAGAGATAATAGATAAGGAGATAAGGAGAGAGATCCAGGCCACTACATGCGAGATAGAGATAATAGATAAGGAGATAAGGAGAGAGATCCAGGCCACTGCATGCGAGATAGAGATAATAGATAAGGAGAGAGATCCAGGCCACTGCATGCGAGATAGAGATAAGGAGATAAGGAGAGAGATCCAGGCCACTGCATGCGAGATAGAAATAATAGATAAGGAGATAAGGAGAGAGATCCAGGCCACTGCATGCGAGATAGAGATAATAGATAAGGAGATAAGGAGAGAGATCCAGGCCACTGCATGCGAGATAGAGATAATAGATAAGGAGATAAGGAGAGAGATCCAGGCCACTGCATGCGAGATAGAGATAATAGATAAGGAGAGAGATCCAGGCCACTGCATGCGAGATAGAGATAATAGATAAGGAGAGAGATCCAGGCCACTGCATGCGAGGTAGAGATAATAGATAAGGAGATAAGGAGAGAGATCCAGGCCACT
>NC_091561.1:41701806-41706806 GCF_042767895.1 Penaeus vannamei
CGTGTTTTAGGTCCTCGAGATTCGGTCAGACGTAAATAATCATTTATTTTGACGTGTTTTAGGTCCTCGAGATTCGGTCAGACGTAAATCATCATTTATTTTGACGTGTTTTGGGTCCTCGAGATTCGGTCAGACGTAAATAATCATTTATTTTGACGTGTTTTAGGTCCTCGAGATTCGGTCAAACGTAAATCATCATTTATTTTGACGTGTTTTGGGTCCTCGAGATTCGGTCAGACGTAAATAATCATTTATTTTGACGTGTTTTAGGTCCTCGAGATTCGGTCAGACGTAAATAATCATTTATTTTGACGTGTTTTAGGTCCTCGAGATTCGGTCAGACGTAAATAATGATATATTTTGACGTGTTTTAGGTCCTCGAGATTCGGTCAGACGTAAATAATCATTTATTTTGACGTTCATGTGTTTTAGGTCCTCGAGATTCGGTCAGACGTAAATAATCATTTATTTTGACGTGTTTTAGGTCCTCGAGATTCGGTCAGACGTAAATAATCATTTATTTTGACGTGTTTTAGGTCCTCGAGATTCGGTCAGACGTAAATAATCATTTATTTTGACGTGTTTTAGGTCCTCGAGATTCGGTCAGACGTAAATAATAATATATTTTGACGTGTTTTAGGTCCTCGAGATTCGGTCAGACGTAAATAATCATTTATTTTGACGTGTTTTAGGTCCTCGAGATTCGGTCAGACGTAAATAATCATTTATGTTGACGTGTTTCAGGTCCTCGAGATTCGGTCAGACGTAAATAATTATATATTTTGACGTGTTTTAGGTCCTCGAGATTCGGTCAGACGCAAATAATAATATATTTTGACGTGTTTTAGGTCCTGGAGATTCGGTCAGACGTAAATAATCATTTATTTTGACGTGTTTTAGGTCCTCGAGATTCGGTCAGACGGAAATAATCATTTATTTTGACGTGTTTTAGGTCCTCGAGATTCGGTCAGACGTAAATAATCATTTATTTTGACGTGTTTTAGGTCCTCGAGATTCGGTCAGACGTAAATAATCATTTATTTTGACGTGTTTTAGGTCTTCGAGATTCGGTCAGACGTAAATAATCATTTATTTTGACGTGTTTTAGGTCCTCGAGATTCGGTCAGACGTAAATTATAATATATTTTGACGTGTTTTAGGTCCTCGAGATTCGGTCAGACGCAAATAATAATATATTTTGACGTGTTTTAGGTCCTCGAGATTCGGTCAGACCTAAATAATAATATATTTTGACGTGTTTCAGGTCCTCGAGATTCGGTCAGACGCAAATAATAATATATTTTGACGTGTTTTAGGTCCTCGAGATTCGGTCAGACCTAAATAATAATATATTTTGACGTGTTTCAGGTCCTCGAGATTCGGTCAGACGCAAATAATAATATATTTTGACGTGTTTTAGGTCCTCGAGATTCGGTCAGACGCAAATAATATATTTTGACGTGTTTTAGGTCCTCGAGATTCGGTCAGACGCAAATAATAATATATTTTGACGTGTTTTAGGTCCTCGAGATTCGGTCAGACGTAAATAATGATATATTTTGACGTGTTTTAGGTCCTCGAGATTCGGTCAGACGTAAATAATCATATATTTTGACGTGTTTTAGGTCCTCGAGATTCGGTCAGACATGACGAGCAGACCTGTTGTTTTCTCGGCTCTCCAGGTGTTTAATCTAGATCTGCCGGCGCTGTGGCAGGTGAGGTCCGGCCATATAAATAGCCCATTAGAATAATAAGTTATTAGTTGCATAATTAAGTAATTAAAATAAAAAATAGATGTTAGAATAATAAGTTATTAGTTGCATAATTAAGTAATTAAAATAAAAAATAGATGTTAGAATAATAAGTTATTAGTTGCATAATTAAGTAATTAAAATAAAAAATAGATGTTAGAATAATGTTATTAGTTGCATAATTAAGTAATTAAAATAAAAAATAGATGTTAGAATAATCTTATTAGTTGCATAATTAAGTAATTAAAATAAAAAATAGATGTTAGAATAATGTTATTAGTTGCATAATTAAGTAATTAAAATAAAAAATAGATGTTAGAATAAGAAGTTATTAGTTGCATAATTAAGTAATTAAAATAAAAAAATAGATGTTAGAATAATAAGTTATTAGTTGCATAATTAAGTAATTAAAATAAAAAATAAGATGTTGGAATAATAGGTTATTAGTTGCATAATTAAGTATTCAAAATAAAAAATAGATGTTAGAATAATGTTATTAGTTGCATAATTAAGTAATTAAAATAAAAAATAGATGTTAGAATAATAAGTTATCTGTTGCATAATTAAGTATTTAACATAAAATATAAATGTCCATATACTCACCTCAATAAGAACACGCGCGCACTGTGTATTATTGTAATTTTATACACGGTGTATAAACATCTTGATAATTCGTTCTCCTTTCAGATAGCGCAGTTTCTCATAACAATCAATGTTGTGATCGTCCAGTTTGGCGAAGGTAAAACTATACTTTTACGTGTCTCTCTTTATTCCTTATTTTCATCAATTGCGTTTCATGCTTTACAAAAGGGTAGATAATAAGGTCAGGGAGATAGGCCTAGCTGATTATCTGCCTTACAGCCATTAGGCAAATTGCTGTGCAAAGAAAGGGCATATTAATAATTATCTTCGTTCATTTTATCCAAGGATAATTTATTCGTTTCCTTTCAAGCTCTTTTATTCAGTTTAAAACATGATTTACTTTGGGTTCGCTTTAAAGAAAGTTGGTTGGGTTTTGCTAGTGTGGCTAATGTACACAGGCTGATTTCTACTATAGTAACTAGGTCTAGTAGGCAAGACAACGAGAATGAAAATGCTTGAAGTTAAATAAAAGGAATATTTACAAATTTAGTGTGTGTGCTTATGAACATAACATCTAAACTGGAGATTGAAATTCTTTTTAGTATTATGTCATATTACAGTACCTTGCTTGCTAAACTAATGCTTTTAACTGTATCAATGTAAGCCTGTACTTCTTTTGTTTTGGAAAATCTTAAGAATGTTTTCTTACAGATAAAGGCAATTGAGGAGTCCTGGCGTTTTGGAGACTACAATACAAAGGAACTGAAATCGTTACTGAAAAATCAGGAACAATATCGTCATTTCCGGAAAAAGGATCTATTACAACTCTTAGCAAATGGTATATCTATGTATATCTGTGTGTATGTGTACGTGTGTATTGCGCATCATTACTCCAGCGTTGTAGATTTTTTTAGCAAATCCTTAATAATACTGTAGTGTTGGAATAAGATGGCATCATTCTTTTAGCGAAAGGGAAATATATCGGTCACTCCCATTCCTTCTTCTTCGCACTCACACCAAGGACGGAGGGAACCGATCCAGGCGTGCAAAGTGCTATTCGCCTGAGCCCCTGAGGTAATATTACGTTACCCGCCTTCTGTGCGAGGAGCTAATATCATTACACCAGCCTTTATTCGACCCGCGATGCTGGGATGGGATGTCATAATGCCTTGTCCTTCAAAGTCATCTGAAATTGTCCAAAATTAAAAGGACACTATAACGACTACGGAAATACACATCAAAATACATGCATTTCATTTGGTATAATCTATGAAGCGGTTATATATCTGCCATCTACTGTCTGGTTACCGTCAGAAATATTAACAATCCGGCTAAGTTCATCATCTGGTGAATCACCATTACCATTATTATTGTTATTGTTAATTTTATCATTTATCATTATTATTAATATAATTTGTAGTAGTGTTGTCATTTTTTATTCTTATTGTTAATATTATTATTATTACCATTGTTATTATTATTATTATTATTATTATTATTATTATTATTATTTTATTAGTAGTTATCATTTTTTTTATCAGCCCTGATAATCATTACCATTATTATTGTTATTGTATTTTTCATTACTATTATTACTAACCTTATTGTTATTAGTATTATCATTATTGTTATTATCATCATTAGAGTTGTAAAAGTTGATTATTATGTTTATATTATTATTGTTAGTTATGTTACCATTATTGCTGTCATAATTACTATCGTTATCAACATTGTTATTGATTTTATTATTATTATTATTATTAATAGTATTACTATTATTACTACTTATTTAGTATTATTACTACTTATTTTGTATTATTTCTGCATATTTTCATGATTTTAACTTTATTATCATTATAATTAATTAATTATCATTATCATCTTTTACTGTGATGTTAAATTATTATTATTATCGTTAATGTTTTGTTATTGTTGTTCTTTTTCTTATTATTTCTATTATTATCATTACTATCTCCATTATTATCATCTTTATTATTATCAATCTCATAATTTTGATTAACTATTGTTAATATTGCAGACATTATTGTCCTTATAATTATCCTTAGAATTATTATCATTATTTAGAGAATATAGAGAATATACTGAACCTTACTCTCCGATGTTAAACTGGTAAATCTACAGTGTACTTCTCTTAATAAATATAAAAATTGTACAACTTATGGTGTAAAGATTATAATGGATAACTTGTCATATATATATATATATATATATATATATATATATATATATATATGTGTGTGTGTGTGTGTGTGTGTGTGTGTGTGTGTGTGTGTGTGTGTGTGCGTGTGTGTGTGTGTGTTATAAGAAATATGTAAACATGTATAACTAATATATATATACATATATATATATATATATATATATATATATATATATATATATATATATATATATATATTATATATATGTGTGTGTGTGTGTGTGTGTGGAAGATGCGTGGAGAATTTTGAGTTGCAGCATCTGCATAAAAGTTTAGATCATTTATATAGAGAGGGGGAGAGAACAGCACCCTGAGGAACACCACCTGAGAGAGGGATGGACTTCGAAGTAGCACCGTCAGCCCTGATAAAGATAAGTGGTCAGGGATAAAGATTAAGATAAGGTTTAAAAGAGAAGGTGTTAAACCAAAAAAAGGAGGGTAATTTA
>NC_091561.1:41711806-41714306 GCF_042767895.1 Penaeus vannamei
CACACACACACACACACACACATACACACAGACACACACACACACACACACACACACACACACACACACACACACACATACACACAGACACACACACACACACAAAAAAGAAGAAAACATTTATATATATATATATATATATATATATATATATATATATATATATTTATACGCTAATGCTTCTTCAGGGCATGTATGTCCTGACGAAGCACTAGCGAAAAGGCCTTCGGCATATTCGTGTGCTTTCTTGCCCTTCCCTTCGTTGTTCCTGTTGCAATCTGTTCATCATGAATTCCTCATATGTATATATATACATACGTATATATATATATATATATATATATATATATATATATATATATATATATATATATATATATATATATATATATATATATATATATACATATTTATATATATATATATATATATATATATATATATATATATATATATATATATATATATATATAAGTTTATAGATGCACACACACACACACACACACACACACACACACACACACACACACACACACACACACACATATAAATATATATGTTTAATTCAAAGACTTTCTTTGCTTACTCGAGGTAATTTACTTCTTAAAACCACATTCTATTTCGAAAAGCAAGGATGTAAAGTATTTTCCAACAATTCTTTGTCTTCATCTTCATCATCATGATCATATTTATCGACATCATCATCATCATCAACGTGATCGCCACCATCATCATCATTATCGTCATCACTATCGTCATCATCATCAACATCATCTTTATCGTCATCATTATCATCATTATCGTGATTGCCATCATCATCATCATCATCATTATCGTCAACATCATCATCATTCTTTTTACACTATTTTTATTGTTTTTGTTTTTTTTTAGTTTGTTACTGCTGTTACTACTACTACTACTACTTCTACTACTATTGTTTATATGATCATCATTATCCCTATTATGACTATCATCGTTATAATTATCATCAATGTTAACATTATTATTATCATTACTTTCCTTTTTAATAAAATGATAATTATATAGTTTGTTATTATCATTGTCAAAATTATTATCATTATTATCATTTTTCTTATCATTTCTATTATCCTCTTATTATCTTTGTAATTAGTATTAATATTATCATTATTATCCTTGTCAGTATTAACTTTTTCAGCATCATTTTGTTTATATTTTAGCTCAACATTTGACGCCTAACAAGACGACCGAATTCTTGCTGATCTGAGGTTGTACTTAGAGAAGATTTAAATCAATTAATTATATAATGATAAAGGTAATGAATATAAATTAGAATACTCCTCTTCTATTAATCTTATTAAATTATCTCTTTTTATCGCTATTTTTTATATTTTGTGACCCAGGTAGTTTAAGAATATAAACAAGTATATGAGTTTCATTTACCTTTTGTTTTGTTATATTAGTTGCTATTAATTAATAACAACTCATATCCACTGGCTGCCTAACGTCGCCATAGGTTTCGAATAGATGTCAGACAAGCAACTGGCGATGATAGATACAAATAAAGGCAACTATGGAGATAATAAGACACATTCTTGTGGTTTATTAAGGTGGAGAACCCACCGTTACCGTTAATATATAGTGAAGTCACCACCAGGTCACTATTACGCTGATGTATTGCCCTGAATCGATACATCAGGACGGGAGTGTCATATCCCGTATATCCACTATCGATTAAAAAGAGGGAGGAAATAAAAGAGATTGAAGCAAATGGAAAAGTATGTTTTATTTGGTTAAATTGAAGGTTAGTTTATAATGGTTTCAGCTGCGGAGGGTGTAATTTGTGAAATTTGACCGGGAGGACAATTGTAAAGTAGTTTTTGTACAGGAGAAGTAGAGAAGTTTAGGCAAAAGTGCACCAGGACTTTAATACTTACTTTTTGTTGTTCATATTACGCGAACTAAATAGGTGTTTATAACAACTCGACACATTCTCACCCTCTTTCATTATCATCATCATTGTCATCATAGCATATCATTGCTGGAAAGGTATGAATGAGAACGAATATCTTCACACTACAAGAGATGTATTTAACCGGTTTCGATTATATCCTCGTCAGAAATACATGTATTTCTGACGAAGATATAATCGAAACCGGTTAAATACATCTCATGTAGTGTGAAGATATTCGTTCTCATTCATACCTTTCTACATTTGTCAACATGAATACGGTTCATATCATTACTGTGGCTGATTTTGATGCTGTAGATAATGCTGATGCTGCTGTTACCATTATCACAATAATTCTCGTTTCTCTTGTTGTTATTTTTAACCTCATTTTTGTCGTTTTTCTTCTTAATTTCTTCATAGTTTTGTTAACGTTGTCATCCCCATCAATGTTATAACTGTTGTGATTATGAAGCGCTTAACCCGTTGTATTTTCGACCGAAATTATACGAATACTGCACCAAATTAAAAAAGTGCCGTTAGGGTGTATAACATATAGCTTTCTACTTCTAC
>NC_091561.1:41729306-41734306 GCF_042767895.1 Penaeus vannamei
ATACCAAAGAAAGTGCTTTACTTTCCCGTCATCTACACAGGTCCACCCAGTCTCCAATTAAGACAAAAAGTATCCAAACTAGCCAGTGAATTCTACCCGGAGATCAAATAAGGAGTTATTTTCAGAATAAAGTACACCATATAAAGTCTTTTCAAATTCAAAGATACAGTACCCACTGAATAAAGATCTAACATTCTTTACAAATATACGTGTGATAGCTGTAAGGCATCATATATCGTTAAAACCACTAAGCATTTGAAAACACGCATCTCACAGCATCTGGGTATTTCCGACCGAACTGGCACCCAAATGACCAAACCACCCTTTTCAGCAGTCAGGAATCACGCAGATGACACAGATCACCCCATACATCGCAAAGATCTTTCAGTCTTGGCAAGCACACCATACCGCCAGCAACTCCTTATCATGGAGAGCATACCAACATATATACATAAACCAACTCTCAGTAACAATGAAACTTCCACGCCACTCTTGTGTTTTTAAAGTTAAACAAATGACCGCAAGTTGTGGCCTTTTGGTTGTGTAATTTATTTTTCTGATGTTTCGTTTTGTATTTATCCATGCCTTTTTTCGTTTTGTCTGAATTCTTACGTTCTCTCTGTAATAGTCATTTGTTCAACTTTTATAGTTTTAATAAGTTTTAGTTTTTACTTGTTTTATTAGTTTATTTTAAGTTATCTAGTTTTGTAAAGCCCACTGAGGATTTTTTTATTTTATTTATAGTTATCCTTATATTGTATTTTCTCCCAATAGATTGGCTTGAGAATGGATCTATGTTAATTAGTCCGAAGCGTCGCCTAATAAATATGATGATCCCAGCCCAGGTGTTTCTCTTCTTGATACGACTGCGCTTCCCACGCAATGAACCCATCATATATATATATAGATAGATAGATAGATAGATAGATAGATAGATAGATAGATAGATAGATAGATAGATAGATAGATAGATAGAGAGAGAGAGAGAGAGAGATCAGTATTAAGCATTCATAAACACATATAACTGTAGAAATATGTGTTTATGAATGCTTAATGCTGAACAGTATTACATAAACCAGGCCGCCTTGGAAAAGAATTCATTATTCATCCCTATTGATCCTCAAGGGAATGGCTGAACAAACAACACTGTGAAAGCGCGAGTAAACAACGATAAGCCCCAAGTGATCTTTCTCCTGCGGTCTCTTCTTACTCAGTCTGTTGCTCGATCTCGTCACGGAAATGAAGGACTTCTTGTCTTGTCTTAATCTGCAGAGAAGGGTTAGTAGATTCCACTTTGTTGAGTGATGATAGCACATGAAATTATACGTTTTTTTTTCTTTTTCTTCTTGGTTTTAAGGAAAGTTTACATGATCTGATGAAGAAGATTTGTTTTTGTATGTCTGAAAATATGTTCAAAAATTTCTATATAGCTATCCGTTCCTCTATCCTAATGTTATTGCCTAATTACATGGTAGACTCATTTTTGCACATTTGCCGTTTATCATGAATAACACACACACACACACACACACACACACACACACACACACACACACACACACACACACACACAAACACACACAAAACACAATATTCAAGGATGTATATTGCTACTTAGTCGTCAAAACGTTTTCTTTTCCAGATGAAGTTCTTCCGTTTCTTCGAAGCACGAGAGGGTCGCTCTTTCAGAGTGTTGGAACCTATGCTGTGGTTTGGGACGATCATAGGCGTTTTCCCCTTAAAACGGTTCCCCTCTTCGCCTGCGGCCCAAATCCAGGTGCTGCCTCTCCCTGCCGTCTCGAAGAACGTCAATGGTAAATCTATATATTTCGTGGTACTGTTAATACCATTAGCAATAGTGTTGTTATTGTCATTATTTTCACCATTTATTATCATTGTTATCACTGTCTTAGTTACTGTTAAAACTGTTGTTCTTGATCTTCTTGGTATCCTTATCATCATCATTATCAATATAAATATTAACAATAATTATTGTAGTAGTAGTCTAGTTGTAATTGGTAGCAGTAGTTGTGGTTGTACTAGTATTGATTGTATTATTATTAACATTATTATTACTATCATTTTCGCTCTAGAGACGGGGATATGAGGAATATCATTAACAAAGGAAATATAAAACCTGTAATCATAATAATGACCGAAATAATGACACTTAAGAAAAAATAAGAGTACAAATATAAGAGTGATGGTGATGACAAGTCATATTGAAAATAATGATAAAAGTGATAATAAAAATGACAGGAATAATAATAGTGATAATAATTGTAGTGATAATTGATAATAATGATATTTATGATAATAATAATAATGATATTTATGATAATAATAATAATGATAATAATTATTATAATGATAATGATACTAATAATGTTAATAATAATAATAATAACCATAGTAATAATAATAATTATAATAAGGATAATGATAATGATAATAATGATAATATAATAATAATAATAAAAGTAATAATAATAATAGTAATAATGATAATAATATCAATAGAGATAATAATATTAATATTAATAGTAGTAATAATAGTAATGGTAATGATGATAGTAATGATAATAATAGAAGTAGTAATCATAATAATTACAATAATAATGAAAAGAACAATGATAGTAAAATTAGTCATAATGATAATAGTGATAAGAATACAAACAGTAATGAAAATATTCATTATCAGTGATAACATCAACAACAAATATAATATTAATGATAATGGCAATGATGATGATAGGAACCATTAGTGACATTGTTATCATTTTCATTTTTATATAAAACAATGGTAACCAGTTCATAACAACTCTACCAAATAATAACACTGACAGTGGAAATGTTTGAATGACTAACTCAAATAATAATAACAATAATTACAATCACGCGACGAACCTCGATATAGCAACCTTTATCTCCTTCAGGAACACCGACCCCTTTAAAGAAACCAAAATACCGCTTCGTTCTCTGTAGCTTTCCTACGCTTATTGCTGTGGCTTGGCTTGTAGAGGCGTTCGTCTTGAACCTTTTGCAGACGAATGGTATGTGCACCGACATTTCTTGTCTATTTAATTATGTTGAGTTTCATAAGGACGCATGAGGTAGGGTTAGTATGAATATATGTACTTAAAATATTTTAAGTATCATATTCAATAGTGAAGTTATCTGTGCATACAGAAGTGTGATAACATTATGATTGGACTTGAAATACTTTATTCTTTTCGTAGTATCATATGCTATAGATGGGTCATTGTGGGGTGGCCTGTTTGCCGTACTCACGCTCTTCTATGCGGGTAAGTATTTAAGTTTTAGCTTTGTATTTCGTGGTTGGTGATTCCCTTGTACTGTTGAAGAGGAGGTACTGAGAACAGCGAGTGTACTATCAATTCAGTTCAGACTTTTGTGGGAATTGTCATAGTTATTGATTTTGTTTCGCGTTTCATACATACATTAATACTAAAATCGGAAGCCTCACTATTAGTGTTGTTGATGCTATTATCATTAGTTTTATATTTATTACTACTCAGTAGTACGTCGTCAGTATTGTTATAATGAAATCATTATCTTTTTCTCTTTTTTTGCTTTAATTTTTGTGGAAAAAAGCATGTTCGAGAGTGAACTTCTTAACATTGGAATTATATAAATTATCTCATATTATCTTATATAATCAAGGCTCGTCCAATATAGTCTTTGTGTTGTGACGGTTTTTCTGCCTTACAATCACTTCTTCTTACCATTATACTTTAAGGATTATAGCTGTCATTAAATTGCAATGATAACTAAAATCAGTGTTACTGTCCTCACATTCAGTTCAGTCATTATTAGCACCATCACTTTGCAGACACAATGCCAACAGTATAGTTATCCTCATCACCTTTCTCGCCGCGAGTTTACTGCCTCCTTCTCCGCCAGCGGCAGGGCTCTCTACCCTCTGTGTCACATGCCGCCCTCGACGCCTTGAGAAAACCATCGCCGGCCTCTCGTGCCTTGACGACGCCCTGCCAACGAGTGGCCTCCGCACGGGCGCTGCTGTTGCAATGGCCTTCGTCAGTTTCCTACTTATTTCATTCTACACGTTTCTTTATGCATATGATTCCTTGGCAGTCACCTTAAAAGAGGTGATGACTGTGGATTCTGGTGTGGATCTTCGTCTCCCTCAATTCGTAAGTAGATGGCCTGAATTCCACGCGACAGACGAGTGCGAATGGATATCTTCTCGGATCAAGAGATGTTTTTGACTGGTTTCAACCATATCTTCGTCAAAAATGTTATATGCGCGATGGAGATATTCATTCTCAATCATACCTTTTCCTACATACATATTTTTTACGTGCTTGGTGTATTTATCCATTAATATGGCTAAATAACTTAACCTCCCCAACCAGGACTCGAACCTGTGTCATTGCAGGCAGGTAACTGGAAGACAGACGCTCATGTCTACTGAACAACAGTTGGTATGAACATCTGTTTTGCAGTTACCTCCCTACAGGTTCGAGTCCTGGAAAGGGAGGGTAAGTTATGTCTATGCACACACACACACACACACACACACACACACACATATATACGTACATGTATACATACACACATATATATCTATATGTGTGTATATATACATATATTTATATATGTATATATACATATATATATACTTTTATACATATTTATTTATACATATACACACACACACACATATATGTATACTACATATATATACATATATACACCCTTTGTTTCCACCCATGAGAAAACCTTATGGCGAGGCGCCAGGCAAGGCTAGACCCATCTCGAACTCCTCACGACAGGTTTGATCAATCTGCCCAAGCCACGACTTCCTAGGTCGTCCCACAGGCATCCTCCACCCAGGGTTGTCTCATCCAGAGGCTACCTGGTGGGCAGGAGCAACCTGCGGGAAGCAAGCCAGGTGGCCATATAGCCTAAATTGGCAATCATGGATGGCATTGTGCATGTAACAGGTCCTGTGCCAG
>NC_091561.1:41744306-41746806 GCF_042767895.1 Penaeus vannamei
ATCTATCTATTACCATACTGACTGTACAAGCCTTCTTCAACAGGGCGCTTCTCACTCCAACTTAGCATACAGTAATGTGGAAAATCAATATAAAATCGATATAATTGTGGGTAGTTTAATAACAGAGACATCAGCAAGAGAGCTTACAAGGCCAACACTTTGCCTCTGTAATACGAAACTTATCCAATTATGAGAATTTCATCTGAAAAGTATGATTAAGATGGATGGTTAAATTATAATACTCTTGAAAAGCATAAATGGTAAAGATGATGATGATGGTGATGATAATGGTGGTGATGATGATAGTGGTGGTGATGATGATGATGGTGATGATGATAGTGGTGGTGATGATAATGATGGTGATGTGATAATGATAATAATAATGATGGTGATGATGATGATAGTGATAAGCATAATGATAATGATGATGATGATAATGGTGATAACAACAATGATGATACTCACAACACAGCGAAAACAACTAACCGGAAGTCAGTAAGTCAAGATTATTCATCAAATTATAAACTCAATGATAAGGATCAATATACCACCGCCATTTTCAAGATCGATGACAAAATATCATCCCTCTTTTTTAATCCCAAGTTTAGAATCTTCCATTGATCATTTCCTCTCCCCTTAATGTGTCAAAGGAAACTCTGCAATCCCGAGAAAGAAATTTTCATAATGCAATTAAGTCTTAATATCGCGCTAATGAATCTTCCAAAAGTGTTCGTGTGTTCAGAAAATTATCATACTTAGAAACCTTTCTGAATTTAGCTCATTTTTGTCTTCTTCTTCTTCTTCTTCTCTCTCTCTCTCTCTCTCTCTCTCTCTCTCTCTCTCTCTCTCTCTCTCTCTCTCTCTCTCTCTCTCTCTCTCTCTCTCTCTCTCTCTCTCTCTCTCTCTCTCTCTCTCTCTCTCTCTCTCTCTTTCTCTCTCTCTTCTTTCTTTGTGATTTTTATTTTTTTTGTTTTTGTTTTTGTGACGGATGATTTGTCATGTATTGATGTTTTCTGTGCTTTTATTTATCCTTTTGTCCCTTTTCATTCCCTTCAAGAGAGAGAGGAGGAAAGAGAGAGAGACAGAGAGAGAGAGAGAGGCCCGCCCCCTCTCTCTCTCTCTCTGTCTCTTGTGGGTGAGGGAGGGAGAGAGAGAGAGAGAAAGAGAAAGAGAGAGGGAAAGAGAGAGAGAGAGGGGGGGTGAGAGAGAGAGAGAGAGATGGAAAGAGAGAGAGAAACAGACAGAGAGAGAGAGAGAGTCAGAAGAGAGGGTGAGAAACAGAGAGAAAGAGAGAGAAACAGACAGACAGACAGACAGAGACACACAGAGAGAGAAAGAGAGAGAAACAGACAGACAGACAAAGGCAGAAAGAGAAAAGGAAAAAATAAAATAAACTTGCATTCTCAGAACTTTCGTCTCCTGCATTTTGTAAGTGTAATGAGTTCTTTTCCTAAATCCTGTTTCGTATTCATTACAAATCCTGAATAAATTGTAAACTTTTCGTAACTCGCAACTCCTCCGGGAAAAGTGTTTATATTACTTTAATGAATAAGTGTGCACAACGATAGATAATTAGATAAATAACTATCGATGTGTATATATAGTTAGAGACGCAATGGCACATATCAACAGACAGATGAATGAAAATAAATGGCAAAAAATCACACAAATAAATAGATGTACTGTATATCTTTAGGTTGTATATATATAGACAAATAAAATGGATATAGTGGAAGTACACTGAATATATACAGAAATGCCTAAACAACTGCATGGTTAATATGGTACAAAAATATAATAATAATGATGATAAAGTGAAATAAATGATTGAATATAATACACTACAATTCAGTCATTTAATGCCTATATATAACAGTTAGGCAATATAATAGTTAGGTTCTATGCCACTGATATAGGGTAACGCATTATATAAATATCTATTCAGAATTAGCAGTAACAAAAGCACAAAATTGTTGGAGCATAAAATCAGATTGAACTGCTATCCTTATTAAGCCTTTAAATACACCACCAGCATAATCAAAAATACATTTGTAACACGTAATAGATTGGCTTACAGGTTTCTTTTTTATCATTATTAATATTATTGTTATATACGATATTTTTATTGATTATTTTCTTATTTTTCACAATGCCTACAATAGCAATTAATTTTATGTAATCAGTATTAGTAGATAAATCGAGATCTTTGATGGTATTCATAGATATTAGTAGAAAATAATAATGTGAAAGCTAGTATTTATAGCATAAGCTTAGTATTAATAATGTCAGCAAAAATAGTTATGATGAAAATGATTATCATCATGATATAATGGGGCGTATGAAAACTATAGTAGATATAATGACATCAAAGAACAAACAGCAATAATTACACACGATAATACTAAATGATGACATACGGATAATTAACAGAATTATTTCGATAATAGCAAGAAAAAGTCAAGAAATTATAGTAATGATGTAGTAATCACAGATTATGATA
>NC_091561.1:41764306-41766806 GCF_042767895.1 Penaeus vannamei
AGCAGTTGTCCAAATGAAGTCACTACTACTGCAAAATTTATTTTAGTTATGGATGTACTTTATGACATTTCAAATAGCACCCAGAAAATCATATCACGTCAAAATGTGGCACCTCTAAAGATTTTAACCTTGAACAAATTAATAACCTGAATAAATGGATAAAATAATGGAATGGTGGAACAACAAAAGACCTCTACCAAATGCTGAGGGTTGGATACATAATTTAGCATCACTGAAATCTCCTTGCCATGATTAAGAGAGAAGCTTTAGAGTATTTACTGACTAGGAAATTAAGCCAGAATTGCTTAGAAATTTTTTAAAAGGAATACTGGTGGTAATAATTATACTGATGATAATGAAAACTTTAACAAATCATCTCATTCAGTAAATTTATAATGGAAACTGTGATGATGTAATACCAATGGTTCCATAAAATTATTGATCCCCAAGGAAAATAATTTAAAACATTTTAATTTTTCAAAGGCATTATCAGTTCAGATAAGGATCCACAGACTTATTTTTTATTTTTCTTTATGAAAATTTAAATAGAATAACAGAGATATCAGATCAGTCAGTCATTGTATCAGCCTATCACACAGAATGTTCCGAGATAACAGATAGTGCAACATCTTCATTTGATCTATTTACATCAGGTAATGACCCTATAGATATTGATCTACACATTTTATCATTTAATCCTTTTACAGAAAATATTAATCGTAACTATCTGAAAATGCTCCAGAGAATAACACAGACTTAAGATGTAATGCAACTACTTATGATACAGGTTATGTATGCTACAAACTACTGAAGAATTAGCCATGGGACAAATGTAAATCTGATGGTATTGATACTTTTCCTGAACGTTCAGTAACCTGATTTTTTTCTTTCTTCTTCTTCTTCTCTCTCTCTCTCTCTCTCTCTCTCTCTCACTCTCTTTCTTTCTTTCTTTCTTTCTTTCTTTCTCTCTCTCTCTCTCTCTCTCTCTCTCTCTCTCTTTCTCCCTCTCTTTCTCTCTCCCTCTCTCTCTCTCTCCATCTCTCTCTCTCTCTCTCCTCTCTCTCTCTCTCTCTCTCTTCTCTTCTCTCTCTCTCTCTCTCTCTCTCTCTCTCTCTCTCTCTCTCTCTCTCTTTCTTTCTTTCTTTCTTTCTTTCTTTCTTATCTTTCTTCCTTTCTTTCTTTCTCTCTCTCTCTCTCTCTCTCTCTCTCTCTCTCTCTTTCTCTTTCTTTCTTTCTCTCTCTCTCTCTCTTCTTTCTTTGTGATGCTAAAGTCAATGAAAGGATATGTTATCAAGCTATCCATGGCTACAGTTAGCGAATTTAATTATAGATTAAGAAAAAAAAAATGCAGAATTGATTAATTTCTGTTTGAAGATAATTTAAAAGCAAACCTTAAAAAGACATATTTCTTCTATTTATTTAAACATAGATTTCTGTGAAGGAATGGGAAAAAAGTCATCATATATATTTTTAACTATGAGAATATTTTTCTAAAATATTTAAACGCATAACGGTAACGCATAAGTAGTATGTTATTTATATAAATTATATAATGTGATGTTTTTTGTTTTATTTCTTTCTCTGAATTTGATTTCAACTCTTTGTTCTGTAATATAACTGCACATTTAATTATTACAGTATTTTGTTGTTTTTATATGCTTGCAACACACTCAGCTTAACCGCTTGTGTTTTCGCTTCGTGTAAAAAAAAAAAAAAAAAGTTATGTAAGGCTATTATTTTCTGTATAGAAATAACCTTCGTCGTCTAAATTTTTATTATTTAATAACCAGTGTTCTCATATCAAATATATGCATGTAGCACGTTATTAATAAATTACTAAACCATTTCCAGAGGTCATGCATGTTTTTGTTTTTTGTATATCTTTTTCGTTTTTTATTTAGTTGAATAATTATGTTTAATAAAATAATTGTTTTAATAACCAAAATGGCATTGGCAAGGAGGGAATTCGCACAATATTTTCTTAACCAAATGAATTGTGATACCATTTTATATAGTACTTACAAAAACACAAACACAAACAAACACAAGCCCTAAATTGGCTCATTTTCGATGCTTCTGTACTTACGTCAATGGTGAAATATTTGGGAGAGATGTAAGGGATGGATGGTATTTTATGGTTGTAGTATGACGGGAATAGATGATCAAGTGTAAACTATAGAGAGTGTTAGGTTTAGTCGTGTATGATGTGGTGAGTTACGTGTGTGTGTGTTTATACATACGCATACACACACGCACACACACACACAAACTCACGCACACACGCAAACACGCACACACACAAACACGCACACACACGCATATATATATATATATATATATATATATATATATATATATATATATATATATATATATATATATATATATATATATATATATGTGTGTGTGTGTGTGTGTGTGTGTGTGTGTGTGTGTGTGTGTGTGCTTATGATATATACACACACACACACACACACACACACACACACACACAC
Organism: Penaeus vannamei; assembly: GCF_042767895.1. Taxonomy (NCBI): domain Eukaryota; kingdom Metazoa; phylum Arthropoda; class Malacostraca; order Decapoda; family Penaeidae; genus Penaeus; species Penaeus vannamei. The sequence goes on from NC_091561.1 coordinate 41,766,802, forward strand.
ACACA
>NC_091561.1:41774306-41777779 GCF_042767895.1 Penaeus vannamei
ATACAATCTAGAAATACTCGATGTATCTTCATCATTAATATTCTACACCAATGGATATACAATCTAGAAATAATCAATGTATTTTCATCATTAATATTCTACATCAATGGATATACAATCTAGAGATACTCGATGTATCTTCATCATTAATATTCTACACCAATGGATATACAATCTAGAAATACTCGATGTATCTTCATCATTAATATTCCACACCAATGGATATACAATCTAGAAATACTCGATGTATCTTCATCATTAATATTCTACACCAATGGATATACAATCTAGAAATACTCGATGTATCTTCATCATTAATATTCTACACCAATGGATATACAATCTAGAAATACTCGATGTATCTTCATTAATATTCCACACCAATGGATATACAATCTAGAAATACTCGATGTATCTTCATTAATATTCCACACCAATGGATATACAATCTAGAAATACTCGATGTATCATCAATAATATTCTACACCAATGGATATACAATCTAGAAATACTCGATGTATCTTCATCATTAATATTCTACACCAATGGATATACAATCTAGAAATACTCGATGTATCTTCATTAATATTCTACACCAATGGATATACAATCTAGGAATACTCATTGTATCATCATTAATATTCTACACCAATGGATATACAATCAATCAATACACATTGTATCATCATTAATATTCCACACCAATGGATATACAATCTAGAAATACTCGATGTATCATCATTAATATTCTACACCAATGGATATACAATCTAGAAATACTCGATGTATCTTCATCATTAATATTCTTCACCAATGGATATACAATCTAGAAATACTCGATGTATCTTCATCATTAATATTCTACACCAATGGATATACAATCTAGATATACTCAATGTATCTTCATCATTAATTTTCTACACCAATGGATATACAATCTAGAAATACTCGATGTATCTTCATCATTAATATTCAACACCAATGGATATACAATCTAGAAATACTCATTGTATCATCATTAATATTCTACACCGATGAATATACAATCTAAAAATACTCGATGTATCTTCATCATTAATATTCTACATCAATGGATATACAATCTAGAAATACTCGATGTATCATCACTAATATTCTACACCAATGGATATACAATCTAGAAATACTCATTGTATCATCATTAATATTCCACACCAATGGATATACAATCTAGAAATACTCGATGTATCTTCATCATTAATATTCTACACCAATGGATATACAATCTAGAAATACTCGATGTATCTTCATCATTAATATTCTTCACCAATGGATATACAATCTAGAAATACTCGATGTATCTTCATCATTAATATTCTACATCAATGGATATACACTCAATCAACACTCAATCATTATCTTCATCATTAATATTCCACACCAATGGATATACAATCTAGAAATACTCGATGTATCTTCATCATTAATATTCCACACCAATGGATATACAATCTAGAAATACTCGATGTATTTTCATCATTAATATTCTACACCAATGGATATACAATCTAGAAATACTCGATGTATCTTCATCATTAATATTCTACACCAATGGATATACAATCTAGAAATACTCGATGTATCATCATTAATATTCAACACCAATGGATATACAATCTAGAAATACTCGATGTATCTTCATCATTAATATTCTACACCAATGGATATACAATCTAGAAATACTCGATGTATCTTCATCATTAATATTCTACACCAATGGATATACAATCTAGAAATACTCGATGTATCTTCATCATTAATATTCTACACCAATGGATATACAATCTAGAAATACTCGATGTATCTTCATCATTAATATTCTACACCAATGGATATACAATCTAGAAATACTCAGTCATTATCTTCATCATTAATATTCTACACCAATGGATATACAATATAGAAATACTCAATGTATCTTCATCATTGATATTCTACACCAATGGATATACAATCTAGAAATACTCGATGTATCTTCATCATTAATATTCTACACCAATGGATATACAATCTAGAAATACTCAATGTATCTTCATCATTGATATTCTACACCGATGGATATACAATCTAGAAATACTCGATGTATCTTCATCATTAATATTCTACACCAATGGATATACAATCTAGAAATACTCAATGTATTTTCATCATTAATATTCTACACCAATGGATATACAATCTAGAAATACTCGATGTATCTTCATCATTAATATTCTACACCAATGGATATACAATCTAGATATACTCAATCTATCTTTATCATTAATATACCGAATGAAATCAAGGTCACACAACGTTCTTAAGACCTCACGTGGTTGGCTGGAAGGAAAGTGTTTCCGTCGGACTCTTCAAGAAGCCTAAGATCCTCAAATTAATTATTAATTGATAAAAATTAATTATTATTATTACTATCATTATTATTATCATCTTTCCTTTGGTGTTTTCGAAGGCCTTGTAATTTCACTTTCGCCTCAAAGTGATAGTGTTGGAAATTGGAAAGGGAAAGTGTATATCATTGTTTAATTGCTTTTGGCATTGTTGTTGTTATAACAGATTTTGTTATTATTATCATCATCATAATAAGATGATGATTATAATAATTATCAATATTATTATCATAACCATTGTTATTGTCATTATTATATTTTACCATTATGATTATTAGCATTATCATTGTTACTATTATTATCATTAATATTTTTATCATCATCATTATTAGCATTAGGAATTTTATAATCATAATTATTAGCATTAGCATTATTACCAATATAATTGCTATCATTCTCATGAATATCATTATTATCATCATCATGCTTATCATTTTTATCATTATTATTATCATTATCATTATCACCTACTGTTATTACTAGCGTTGCTATTATCATTGTTGTTATTGTTATTAGTAGTAGTGCATTATTATCATCATTATTATCATTATTATTCGTCTTTATTATATTTTTTATTATCAATATTTTCGTTATCATTATTACTATCATTATTAATATTATAATTCCTATCATCATTGTTAATGATATTGCTATTGTCATTGTGAGTGGTAATATTATTATCATTGTTTATTATCATAATAGATTATTACTGTTATCATTCCCATTATAATTATTATCATTATTATCATTATTATTTACTTTACTTTTATTATGTTTGTATCTATGTATATCTGTACACACACACACACACACACACACACACACACACACACTCACACACACACACACACACACACACACACACACACACACACACACACAGACACACACACACACACACACACACACACACACACACACACACACACACACACACACACACACACACACACACATATATATATATATATATATATATATATATATATATATATATATATATATATATATATATATATATATATAAATAAATAAATAAATAAATAA
>NC_091561.1:41785779-41788279 GCF_042767895.1 Penaeus vannamei
TCTGTGTCTTTGTTTTATTCGTTATTCATCTTCGGTTGAGTCTGATTCTCTCTTTTTTATTTTCTTCTTCTTTTTCTGCTTTCTGTGTCTTTGTTTTATTCGTTATTCTTCTTCGTTTTCGTCATCTTCTTTTTCCTCTTTTCTTCTCTTTCTTTTTCTTCTGCTTGTTGTTGTTCTTCTTCGTCTTTTTCTTCTTGTATTTGTATTTTTTCTTGTTCATGTTCTTCGTTATTTTTCTCTCGTAGTTGCTCTTATTATTATTGTTATTATCGTTGTTTTACTTCTTATTGTTTTTTTCTTTCTTTTCTACCTTCGTTCCTTGCTCTTCTGTCCCTTTCTAGTAATATTTCTTTCTTTTCCTTTCTTTTCTTTTTTCGTACGTTTAGATGCTCACCTTCAATCGCCTCACGCTTTCTATCTCCCTCATTCTTTCCCTTCCTTCGTTCTCCCTCTTTCCTCCGCTATTCTCTCTCTCTCTCTCTCTTCCCCGCCTCTCTGCTCCTCCCCTCACCATTTTTCTCTCTTCACTTTTATCATCATTCTTAACTTTTCTTCCTTTCATCCTTTTCTGGTAAAAAATCTCTTCTTTCTTTCTTATCTTCAGCACTTTCTTATCTTCTTAGTTCTTCCATTTTTGCAAACATATTTCAGTCAGTCATTATCAGTTGTATTTATTTTCTCTTCTTAAAGGGAAAAGAAGTTTGATAGAAAGAGAGGAGGGAGGGAAGGAGGTGAGGGAAGGGGTTGAGGTGAGAGAGTGAGAGAGAAAGAAAGAGAGAGAGAGAGAGGGAGGGAGGGAGGGAGGAAGGAAGGAAGGAAGGAAGGAAGGAAGGAAGGAAGGAAGGAAGGAAGGAAGGAAGGAAGGAAGGAAGGAAGGAAGGAAGGAAGGAAGGGAGGGAGATAATAAGAGAGAGAGAGAGAGAGAGAGAGAGAGAGAGAGAGAGAGAGAGAGAGAGAGAGAGAGAGAGAGAGAGAAGGGGTTGAGGTGAGAGATGAGAGAGGGAAGAAAGAGAGAGAGAGAGTGAGGTGAGTGAGCTTCAGAGAGAGAGAGAGAGAGAGAGAGAGAGAGAGAGAGAGAGAGAGAGAGGGAGGAGGGAGGGAGGGAGGGAGGAGGGAGGGAGGGAGGGAGGGAGGGAGGGAGGGAGGGAGGGAGAGGAGAGGAGAGGAAGAGGGAAAGGAGAGAGAGAGAGAGAGAGAGAGAGAGAGAGAGAGAGAGAGAGAGAGAGAGAGAGATAGATAGAGAGAGAGAGAGAGAGAGAGAGAGAGAGAGAGAGAGAGAGAGAGAGAAAGAGAGAGAGAGAGAAAGAGAAAGGGAGAGAGACAGAGAGAGAAAGGGAGAGAGAGGGAGGGAGTGAAAGAGAATAAAAAGGAGGAAGAAAGAAAATGATAAATAGCAAAAAGACACAAGGAAGAGAGAGAGAGAGAGAGAGAGAAGAAAAATGAAGAAAAGACTTGAGAATGAGAATGGACCATATTCATTCTAATTATATTTCTCTTAAAAATATCACTAATAGAAAGAACTAGGATGATATAAATGTGAAATTATATCTATGCCGTAATGCTTGGGAAATCACCCGGAAAGCATAAAATTCGAAGACAGTCATATCATATATTTAAAACATTTATACATAAAAAATACAGAAATAAAATTTATGAAAGCTTTTAGGCATTACCTCGATCGTTGAGTTTAACTTAATGACCCACGGTAATTGATCTATTTTAACCATACCTTATCGTCCTGTCCATCTCCCTCTCTCTTCTCTCTCTTTTTTTATCTCTCTCTGACTATCTATCTATCTCTATCTCTCTCTCTCTCCCTCTCTCCCCCTTTATCTCTCACTTTGTCGATCTCACTCAATCTCTCTTCCTCCCTCCCCCCTTTCCTCCCGTTCCCCTTCCATTCCCTTCTCTCCCCTCGGTTCCCTCGCTCCCTCTCTCTCTCTCTCCTCCACTGTCCGCCCTCCCCACTCCCCGCTGTCCAGCCTCTTCCTCTCTCCTCTCTCTCCCCGCCTGCCCTTCCTTACCCCCTCTCCCCCGCTGCCCGACCTCCCACTCCCTCCCCTCGTTCCTCTCTCTCTCTCCCCCGCTGCCCGGCTTCCTCCCTCTCCTTCTCTCCCCCGCTGCCCTTCCTCCCACTCCCTCCCCTCGTTCCTCTCTCTCTCTCCCCCGCTACCCGGCTTCCTCCCTCTCCTTCTCTCCCCCGCTGCCCTTCCTCCCACTCCCTCCCCTCGTTCCTCTCTCTCTCTCCCCCGCTACCCGGCTTCCCCGCTGGACCTCGAGGTGTTGATAGGCCCGTCGGATGCGGTGAGCGTTGTATCCATCACGGGCCAGCGACCCTCTTGCCGACGGGGGTGTGAGGGCCGTCCCTCTCATTCCTATCAATGGACGGTTTTCGGGGCGAGAACCGGCTGGAGGAGAGGGGTTCCCTAAGGTCGGAAATCCCCTTGGAGAACGAGGGGAAAGGCGGTCGGAAAGGGGAAGCTCGAGGAGGGAGGGATAT
>NC_091561.1:41830779-41835779 GCF_042767895.1 Penaeus vannamei
TGATGATTTTTGTTTATCTTATTTTATTATTATTATTATTATTATTATTATTATTATTATTATTACTTTTATTATTATTATATTATTGTTGTTGTTGATATTATTATTATTATTTTTTTTTATTTTTTATTTTTTTTTTTTTTTAATAATTATTATTTTTTTTTTTATTATCATTACTATCATTTATTTTATTTTATTTTATTTTTATGTCTTGATATATGTATACACATGCGCACACACACTCGTGAATGTATGTATATATATATATATATATATATATATATATATATATATATATATATATATATATATATATATATATATATATATATGTGTGTGTGTGTGTGTGTGTGTGTGTGTGTGGGTGCGGGTGCGGGTGTGGGTGTGTGTGTCTGTGCGAGAGTGTATATGTATGTCTATGTGTAGATAGATATATAGATATTTAGATAGAGCTATATACATACACGGGCGTTAAGATAGATAAAGATACACAGATAGATAGATATAGATGCACAGATAGTTAGATAAACAAACATCTATACAAAAATATGTAATACACACAGAACACCCAACAGGTCCAGCCACACCCACACGCACAAAAACCCAAACTTTAATCAGACGACAAAAAGTTAGTCGTGCTTTCGTTACCTATTCGAAAAGAGGTATCATTTCTTATGCACATTTGCTTTGATATCGTCTTAGGGTATCATGTCTCAATTCCGTCACTTGAGATCAATGGACAAGCAGACGAAATAATCCCTGATTGTGTCTGCTTTCAGTGGTATCTGTTAGATTCTGTTTCCACAATCCCCAGTTTGTGTCTGCTTAAAATTGTATAGCTGGATGTGTCTGCTGGAATGGCCTTCTGTTTGTGCCTGCTTGAAATGGCTTCTGTTTGTGCATGTTTGAAATTGCAGCTGGATGTGTCTGCTTGAAATTGCAGCTGGATGTGTCTGCTTGAAATACCATGACTTGAGTACCTCTTTGAAATTGTATCTGTTGGTGTCCGTTTGAAATACCGTCAGTTTATGCCTCCTTGAAATACCCTTAACTTGTGTCTACTTAAATTGGCCTCTATGTCGTCTTGAAATAGCTGCTGTTTGTGCCTGCTCGAAGTTGCATCTGGTTGTGTGCCTGAAATCACCTTTGGTTTGTCTCTGCTTGAAATTCCCTCATTTTGTGCGTGTCTGAAAATCCCTCTGTTAGCTGTCAAAAGAAAATAAGACCATGGCAATTGTAAGACAATTAATATTATTATCTCAGTGACAAGCATTACTGAAATAGACTATAAGAGAAATAATATTATTATCTTAGTGACAAGCATTACTGAAATAGACTGTAAGAGAATTAATATTATCATCTTAGTGACAAGCATTCCTGAGATAGACTGTAAGAGAATTAATATTATCATCTTAGTGACAAGCATTCCTGAGATAGACTGTAAGAGAATTAATATTATCATCTTAGTGACAAGCATTCCTGAGATAGACTGTAAGAGAATTAATATTATCATCTTAGTGACAAGCATTCCTGAGATAGACTGTAAGAGAATTAATATTATTATCTTAGTGACAAGCATTACTGAAATAGACTGTAAGAGAATTAATATTATTATCTTAGTGACAAGCATTACTGAAACAGACTGTAAGAGAAATAAGATCATTATCTTAGTGACAAGCATTACTGAAATAGACTGTAAGAGAATTAACATTATTATCTTAGTGACAAGCATTACTGAAATAGACTGTAAGAAAATTAATATTATTATCTTAGTAACAAGCATTACTGAAATTTACTGTAAGAGAATTGATATTTTTATCTTAGTGACAAAGCATTACTGAAATAGACTGTAAGAGAATTAATATAATTATCTTAGTGACAAGCATTCCTGAAATAGACTGTAAGAGAAATAATATCATTATCTTAGTGACAAGCATTCCTGAAATAGACTGTAAGAGAATTAATATTATTATCTTAGTGACAAGCATTACTGAAATAGACTGTAAGAGAATTAATATTATTAACTTAGTGACAAGCATCACTGAAACAGACTGTAAGAAAATTAATATTATTATCTTAGTGACAAACATTACTGAAACAGACTGTAAGAGCATTAATATTATTAACTTAGTTACAAGCATTCCTGAAATAGACTGTAAGAGAATTAATATTATTAACTTAGTGACAAGCATTACTGAAATAGACTGTAAGAGAAATAATATTACTATCTTAGTGACAACCATTACTGAAATAGACTGTAAGAGAATTAATATTATCTTAATGACAAGCATTACTGAAATAGACTGTAAGAGAATTAATATCATTATCTTAGTGACAAGCATTACTGAAATAGACTGTAAGAGAATTAATATTATTATCTTAGTGACAAGCATTACTGAAATAGAATGTTAGAGAATTAATATTATTAACTTAGTTACAAGCATTCCTGAAATAGACTGTAAGAGAATTAATATTATTAACTTAGTGACAAGCATTACTGAAATAGACTGTAAGAGAAATAATATTACTATCTTAGTGACAACCATTACTGAAATAGACTGTAAGAGAATTAATATTATCTGAATGACAAGCATTACTGAAATAGACTGTAAGATAATTAATATTATTATCTTCGCGACAACCATTACTGAAATAGAATGTTAGAGAATTAATATTATTATCTTAGTGACAAGCATTACTGAAACAGACTGTAAGATAATTAATATTATTATCTTCGCGACAACCATTACTGAAATAGACTGTAAGAAAATTAATATTATTATCTTAGTGACAAGCATTACTGAAATAGAATGTTAGAGAATTAATATTATTAACTTAGTGACAAGCATTCTTGAAATAGACTGTAAGAGAATTGATATATTTATCTTAGTGACAAGCATTACTGAAATAGACTGTAAGAGAATTAATATCATTATCTTAGTGACAAGCATTACTGAAATAGACTATAAGAAAATTAATATTACCTTAGTGACAAGCATTCCTGAAATAGACTGTAAGACAATTAATATTATTAACTTAGTGACAAGCATTACTGAAACAGACTGTAAGAGAATTAATATTATCATCATAGCGACATTCTTAGTGAAAAGCATTACTGAAATAGACTGTAAGAGCATTAATATTATCATCTTAGTGACATTCTTAGTGACAAGCATTACTGAAATAGACTGTAAGAGAATGAATATTATCATCTTAGTGACATTCTTAGTGACAAGCATTACTGAAATAGACTGTAAGAGAATTAATATCATTACCTTAATGACAAAGCATTACAGAAATAGATACGGTTATTTATACTGAACGACTGCCACCGCATTAACAGGAATTTAGATGTCGCCAAAGGGGTATGCATGCTAGCCTCAGCGACGCGACAATATTGCACACACGATCGGAATTGCTAGGCAGATTGGTTACATTGTGTCAGATACGCATCAGATTTCCTCGGAAATGTTTGCAGGTGAAATACACTGGAAAAGAAGCGTCGACAGACTGGATCGGATAACCGGTGAATTTGTGCAGCTCTGAATATTGGAATGAACCCGTATGCACGTGTATATATGTGTGTATGTGTGTGTGTGTGTGTGTGTTTGTGTGTGTGTGTTCGTGTGTGTGTGTGTGTGTGTGTGTGTGTGTGTGTGTGTTTGTGTGTGTGTGTGTGTGTGTGTGTGTGTGTAATTATATATATATGTATATATATAAACATAAATACATATATATTTTTTTTCATTTATCAATCAATCAATCTATATATCTATCTATCTATCTATATATCTATCTATCTATCTATCTCTATCTATCTATCTATCTATCTATCTGTCTATCTATCTATCTATATACATATATGTTTATATATAAAGGAATATATAAATATATATGTTTATATGATTATATATATATATATATATATATATATATATATATATATATATATATATATATATATATATATATACATATATATGAAATTTTATATATATATATATATTTTCATAAATATATATATATATATATATATATATATATATATATATATATATATATATATATATATATATATATATACATATATATATACATATATATGTATATATATATATATATACATATATATATAATATACATACATATATATATATATATATATATATATATATATATATATATATATATATATATATATATATATGTAGATATATATATATATATATATATATATATATATATATAGGTGTGTGTGTGTGTATGTTTTATGACACTTGCATCATATTACGTGGGTAAAGAAAACGTTCTTGACTCACTGTAATACAAAGCTACAGAATCTCCATTTTCCACTAGCAGATATTTCTTCATATGTAATAAATAGATAAATAAATGCAGTACATTATATAGTGTATAGATGATGAATTAATAGGTATTTTGCTAAATATGGTAAAGCGATAAATAAATATGGTAAAGGGATAAATAAATCTATTATTTGGTTTGCAGTCAAATAAGAAAAAATGGATCTTAATTCCTATGACATCTTCCTTTGCACTTTAATCTTATTCTTTCTGTTTCCTTCCTATTTTCAGTACTTCTCTCCTTCTTCTTCCTTTCCTCCTTTCCTTCTTCTTACTTTCCTCCTTTCTTCCTTTCCTTCTTCTAGTCACCCTTCCTCCTCATTATAGATATGTCAAGGAAACCGCAATCTTTAACATTAGAACATTCTCATGCAGCTATTCTTGCCCCCCCCACCATTCCCCTACCCCATGCCCATACCCCCCATCCACTACCCCAGGGCCTGACCCCCCCTCCTTCTACCCAAGGTCCCGACCCACCCCCTCTTGCCCAGCTCTCTCCCCTTCCCTAGACCCCTCCCCCCTCTCCCCTTCCCTAGACCCCACCCCCTCTCCCCTTCCCTAGACCCCACCCCCCTCTCCCCTTCCCTAGACCCCACCCCCCCTCTCCCCTTCCCTAGAACCCTCCCCCCTCCCCAGATA
>NC_091561.1:41863279-41865779 GCF_042767895.1 Penaeus vannamei
TCTAGAGAATATATCTAGAATATAACATATCTAGAGAATATATCTAGAATATATCTAGAGAATATATCTAGAATATAAGATATCTAGAGAATATATCTAGAATATAATATATCTAGAGAATATATCTAGAATATATCTAGAGAATATATCTAGAGAATATATCTAGAATATAAGATATCTAGAGAATATATCTAGAATATGATAGATCTACAGAATATATCTAGAATATAAGATATCTAGAGAATATATCTAGAATATGATAGATCTACAGAATATATCTAGAATATGATATATCTAGAGAATATATTGTGCTGTTCATTATTTAATTAATAAAGCCAATATCAATTTTTTTATGTATTCCAATCCTTCTTTATTTTCCTCTTTCTTCTTCTGTTTTCACTAATCTTTAAATCATCCCAATCTTTCACTTCTTATCCACTATCTTCATTCCCCTATCTCCTATTTTCACCAATCTTTAAATTATCCCAATCTTTCAGTTCTATTTATCCACCATTTTCTTTTCCCTCTCTTTTCCTCTTATCAACCTATTTCATTCCCCTCTCTTCTCCTTCTCTTCTTCTACTTAAACCAATCTTTAACGTATCCCAATCCTTCTCTCTTTCTCTGCCATCTTTATTTCCCTTCTTCCATTTTCATTTTTTTAATTATCCCAATCCTTCTCTTCTTTTCTGCCATCTTCATTTCCCTTCTTCTATTTTCCCTATTTCTAAAAAATATCCCAATTCATCCTTACTGCTTATCCACTCCCTTCATTTCCCTTTTTTTCTCCTCATCCACCTTCTTCCTTTCTCTCTCTCTTCTTCTTATCCACCCTATTCGCTTCCCTCTCTCTTATTCTATTTTTTAACGTATCCTAATCTTTCACTCCTTCTTATCCGCCATCTCCACTCCCCCCTCTCTTCTTTAACGTATCCCAATCCTTCACTTCTCATCCACCATCTTCACCTCCCTCCTTCTTCTTATCCACCTTCTTCATCTCCTCCTCCTTCTTCTTCTATTTTCCCCAGTCCCCCCTTTCCAACAGGATCCAGCAACTCCACACACGCCCTTCCAGCCTTCTTCTTGTCCACCTTTTCCCTTCCCTTCTCTCTTCCTCTTATCCACCATCTTTATTCCACTCTCCCTTCTCCTTATCCACCTTCTTTATCTCCCTCCTCCCTCCGTCGCCATCCCTCCTTCTCTCTTCTCCTTATCCACCTTCTTCATTCCCCTCTCTTCTTCTTCTATATTCCCCAGTTCCCCCCCATTTCGAGAGTACAAACCTCTTCCAGCCTTCTTCTTATCCACCTTTTCCATTCCCTTCTCTCTTCTCCTTATCCACTATCTTCCTTTCCTTCTCTCTTCCTATTATCCACCTTCTTCATCCCCCTCTCTCTTCTCCTTATCCACCATCTTCCTTTCCTTCTCTCTTCTCCTTATCCACCTTCTTCACCTCCCTCCTCCTCCTTCTTCTATATTCCCCAGTTCCCCCCCTTTCGAGAGTACAAACCTCTTCCAGCCTTCTTCTTATCCACCTTTTCCATTCCCCTCTCTCTTCTCCTTATCCACCTTTTCCATTCCCCTCTCTCTTCTCCTTATCCACCATCATCACCTCCCTCCCTCCTTCTTCTTCGAGAGTACAAACCTCGCCCTCCAGTCCAACAGGATCCAGCAACGGCACACACGCCCTTCCAGCCTTCTTCTTGTCCACCTTTTCCCTTCCCTTCCTCTTTTCCTTTCCCTCTCTCTTCTCCTTATCCACCATCTTCCTTTCCTTCTCTCTTCTCCTTATCCACCTTCTTCCTTTCCTTCTCTCTTCTCCTTATCCACCTTCTTCATCTCTCTCCTCCCTCCGTCGCCATCCCTCCTTCTCTCTTCTCCTTATCCACCTTCTTCCTCTCCTTCTCTCTTCTCCTTATCCACCATCATCACCTCCCTCCTTCTTCTTCTTCGAGAGTACAAACCTCGCCCTCCAGTCCAACAGGATCCAGCAACGGCACACACGCCCTTCCAGCCAGCCTCCTCTTTGATCCTCGCCCCTATGTCAGTATCGATAATTCAGCGTATAATCACGTGTCTTGCCTCCCTTGCTTTAACCCTTTGCCTCGAGGCTTGCTTCGTGTCCCTGTCTCATCGGGTCTCCTGTCCCGTGCTTCGTTTCATTTTGTTTCGTTGTATTTTTTTGGGTTTTGTCGTTGTGGTGTTTTGTGTGTTCTTGTGTTTATGTTGTTGTTTTCTTTTTTGTTGTTGTTGTGATTATAGTATGTATGTGTATATATATATATTCATATATATATATATATATATATATATATATATATATATATATATATATATATATATATATATATATGTGTGTGTGTGTGTGTGTGTGTGTGTGTGTGTGTGTGTGTGTGTGTGTGTGTGTGTGTGTGTGTGTATACATACACACACACACATACAAACACACACACATATATATATATATACATATATATATATATATATATATATATATATA
>NC_091561.1:41878279-41883279 GCF_042767895.1 Penaeus vannamei
ATACATTCTAATTTAAATACAACTTGACGTCCTTTATAAATGTTATGGAGAGAAGTTCCAGTGGTATTGCCTTCTGTTGATTTGAATGCTTATAAGATTGTAAGTAGTTATTTTTGTTGTTATTTTCATTATCATTGTCATCATTATGATTACCATTATTTATTATTACTATGATTACCCCAATCATAATTAGTTTTCTTATAATTATTATGATTATTTGCATCATCATCAATATCATTATCACTATTTATCATCATCCTAATCGTAATTATATTTATAATTATTTTCAATATTATTATTATTATTTCTTTATCATTATTATTACAGATTATCATCATTTTGATTATCATTTTCATTAATACAATCACTACTGTAATTGCTGTTGTTGTTTTTACTATTATCATAATTATTTATTATTACTATAATCATCATGGTCATTATTGTTGTTAATTATTATTATTATCATCAGTGTTGTTATTACCGTTTTTTATATCATCGTCATGATTTTCCTTATCATCGTTATTACCATTAACATCATTATCATTATCACCATTGATATAATTATCATGATTAATATTGCTAGCGCTACTATCATCATTAAAATTTTCCTCATAAACAGAGATACGAATATAAACTAATGATAAAGAATAATAGGTTATTTATGGTTATCTAGAAAGACCGGTTTATAAACTGAGTTATAAATTAAGATTATTTTGAATTTTTATTAATAGTATTGCCGATTTTGTTGTCAATGCTGTTTCTATTACTATTATTAAACATAGTAGTATTATAATTATTCTTTTTATCACCTTAAAATAGGGAATTAATATATAAGTAAGCCTTGTGATAAGGTATGAATGAGAACGAATATCTTCACAATACAAGAGATATTCGTACAAGATATTCGTTCTCATTCATACCTTTCCACATTTATCAACACGAATACCGTTCATAAGAAAGCCTGTTTTCGCATTAAATTCGACAGAACGACAGCGATTTGTCAAAAAAACAAGTAAATTAACGTTCCAGTACTGAGATCCAGTCCTTTCCAAAGAGCGAAGGGAACGTCTATGAAAGATCTCTTCAGGATACTGAATCCCTCGTCAACGGGGAGTGGTTTCTGTCTTTGTGTGTGTCTCTGTATTTCTTTATTTTTCCCTTTCTTTTCTGGATGGTTCGTGGATTTATATTTTTTTTTCTGTGTCGGTTTTATTTGTGTTTGTATATTTTCTCAGCTTGATTATTCTTTTCGTAAGGGAAATAGTCGAAAGGACAATATTTCGTTTATTTATTTTCACTCTGTTTCTTTTTCTGTTGGAGGTTTTTAATGGACCTCAGCTGGTCTAGAGGACACTCGTGACGACAGAAAAAAAAACACGAAATACAAAAGAAGGTCAAGGAGAAGAAGAGAAGAGGAATATCCAGAATAATCTAAAAAAAAGAAAGAAAGAAAAAAGTGGTTTTCCTCTTTCACCAAGGTCCTTACGCGTGTGGTGGATCTTTCTTGTCCATTTTATCAGCCCGTCAGAGAGTTCTGCCATTTAGCACTCGACCATTTCCCTTTTCACATGAGCATTTCCCCCTTCCGTGTCCTGCTTTCTAAAGCTCCCGATACCCGAGAGGGAAGGCCTTATTTTGTTAAGCTGCAGACCGACAGTTTGTTGAGGCACAAAGGAGTGTTGACTAATTGGTGTTCGGTGAACTCCCTCCTGGCATATTCCCTTCTCTGGGATTCATTACTCGGGTCTTTTCCCAACTCGAGCTCTTGTCTTGAACTTATTTCGAACGGGAATCGAATCTTTCCTTCTATTGAGGGTTGGTTCGCTGCTTCCTTTCTTCGACTCTTTTCCGGGAGGATCGACTTGTAAACAGAGATGTATTTCGTAATGAACACCACATCAGTTGCAGAAGTGTATTCAGGTTGTTTGATTGCCGTTTGGGCTTTGTTGTTCACAGTTGAATGCAAGGAAATGGAGAGCAACAGATACTGTACAAAATGATATAGTGGTTCAGGCAAAGCGACGGTCTGAACAATAACTATAGTTTATTGTCTTCCGTATAGTTATATCAGTGCATCTTCTCGTCATCATGGGGTACGAAATATTGTGATTAGAATGTAGATAAATATATGTACAAACACAAACACATACATATAAACAGACACACATCTTGTCTGTCTGTCTGTCTGTCTATCTGTCTGTCTGTCTGTCTGTCTGTCTGTCTGTCTGTCTGTCTCTCTCTCTCTCTCTCTCTCTCTCTCTGTCTCTCTCTCTCTCTCTCTCTCTCTCTCTCTCTCTTTCTGTCTCTCTTTCCCTCTTTCTCTCACACACACACACACACACACACACACACACACACACACACACACACACACACACACACACACACACACACACACACACACACACACATTTATATTTATATACACACACACACACACACACACATTTATATTTATATGCACACACACACACACACATTTATATTTATATGCACACACACACACACACACACGTATACAAAATAGCTGTGCATATTAAGGAATTTGCTGATTTATTTATTGTTCCTCGTAAATTCAAAATCTAATCAACCACATTCCTACTTATGAAAAGATGTATCAAATAATAATCCAATTAATTAGTCACATGTTTATCCATCTCGTTCTTTATTGTTTACATGTACTCGTATGAATAATTCAATTTCCTTTTATAAATATGATGCATATTTCTTTCCTCAGTGAGTTATTATAGATTATTAAGTCAAATATGAACAAGAACAACAATCGTCATATTGTTATTAAATCGTTAATGATTATAAATATATATTTGTGATTTTGATAATAAGACTACTGATATTACTACTACAGCAACTATTACTATTACTATTACTACTACTACAATTATTACTATTACTATTACTACTATTTCTACTACTACTACTTTTGACCATACTGCTATTATTGAAGATGATAAATGTAATACCTAGAGTTCTAAGGATAAAGATAAAAAAAAGTGATAGTGATAATGTTAATGGTGATTATGATTATCATGTAATTAATACTAATACTAATTTTTTTACAAATACTGTTAATAAGCTAACAGCAACTATAATAATAGTTATGCTATTAAAAGTAATAACAATAATAGAATGGTAATAAAAAGAACCAAAAAAAAAATAATAACAAAAATAATAATGATAATAAAGATCATAACAATAATAATAGTAGTAGTAGTATATAGTAATGGTCATAATAATGATAATGATAATTATTATAATGAAATAATAGTAATAATGTTAATTGTAATATGATTACCATTGATAATCATATCAGCAAAAGCAACCACAACATCAAAAACAACAACAAAAACAATAATAATAATAATAATAATAACAATAATAATAATAATAATATTGATAATAAAATAATGATAATAACAAAAAAATATAATAATAAAATAATAATGATAATAATAGAAGTGATAAGGATGATAACGATAAAAATAACTATAATGATAATGATAATAATAGTAATAATAATTAGTATACTAATAACAATAATATTAATAACAATAGTATTAATAACACTAAAGGTAAAATACTTTTCCGTGCCAAACATGATAACCAAAAGCCAGTATTACAAAGAGATCGTTCCACTTCCACATTTCCACCAAGACATCTCAAAACCGGTTCTCCCGAGCAAAGGAATAAATTTGCAACGCAGTGCAACAAAGGACATATCGAGAAATAAAAATAATTCGCCATTATGAACAAAAAGAAAAGAAAAAAATCACACACACGACAGAAGCAATTATACAGATCCCACGTAAGGGGGTATATGTACGTCAAAAGGCCCTACAGTTGCGAATGGAGAAAGGGAAAGACCGGGTTGTAGAAAAGCACCAGCTCGGGATCTTGCAACTTGTGTCACCAAAGTCAACCCCCGTGCGAGGAAGCAGAGCAGACTGCATTGACTTCCAACACTTTATTGCCCCGTGGACGTGCGAATTCTGAATGCGAATTCTCAGAAGCTGTAACTCGACTGGGAGTTTCTATTCGCGTGTTTGTATTTGTTTGCCCTAAAAAAAAAAAAGAAAAAAAAGAAAGAAAAGAAAAGAAAGAGAGAGAGAGAGAGAGAGAGAGAGAGAGAGAGAGAGAGAGAGAGAGAGAGAGAGAGAGAGAGAGAGAGAGAGAGAGAGAGAGAGAGAGAGAGAAAGAAGAAATATAAAGGGAGTGACGAGGAAGAGGACAGTGGGAAAGGAAGAGAGAAAGGGATGAAAGAGGGAAGATAGAAGAGAGAGAGAGAGAGAGGGGAGGAGGGGAGGGGAGAGGGAGAAAGAAGAGGGGAGATGAGGGAAGGGAGTAGGGAGGGAGCCAGGAGAAAGGTTTTAAGGAAGGACATACGGAAAGAGAGAGAGAGAGAGGGGGGGGGGAGATAAAGAAACAGAGGGAGACAGACAGACAGACAGACAGAGAATATTATTATTATTAATAATAATAATAATAAAAATGCTTATTATTCTTATTGTTATTTTTGTTATCATCATTTTGATTATCATTTGAGTATTAGCATGATAAAAATAAAGATAATGATCATATGATAGTGATAATCATGATAATAATAAAAACAACAATAAAATCAATGATAATGATAATAACAATAAAGATAACAATAATGATAGATATAACAAGAATCAACAAGAATGATAATGATAATGAAAATAATAAGGATAAAGATGATAAGAATAAGAAATATATCTATTATAACAGTAACAACAACAGCAACAACAATAATAATAATTAAATATTAGCAATGAATAATAATAATAGTAATGATAATAATAATAATAATAAAAACATAATAATAATAATAATAATAATAACAGCAGCAGCAACAACAGCAACAATAAATATCATAATTATCATACTCAAAGCACTAAAAACAATAATAATAATGAAAATGATAATAATACAGATGACAATTATGATATTAATAATGACGC
>NC_091561.1:41895779-41898279 GCF_042767895.1 Penaeus vannamei
GGAGGGTGTGTTTTGTTTGTTTGTTTGGTTTGCTTTGTGTGTGTGTGTGTGTGTGTGTGTGTGTGTGTCTGTCTGTCTGTTTGTCTGTCTATCTGTACATCGATAGGCCGCTACGAATACGTATTTTCATTACAATTCTTATTACTTTTACTATTATCATTATTACCATCATCGTTATGGTTACTCATTTAACGAACCACGCTAAAAATAATGGAGAATTACACCACCAAAGGTCTCAGTGCATGTCAAAATACAGCTACGAAACAAAGGATAGATAGAAAATCATCAGCTATTTACATAACTCTTAAGCTTATCAAGAGTCGGAGAAGTTAGTCTCTGAAGGCAGATATAGATTTAATTAATACATAGATGAATTGATATATATGAAAATAAATATAAAAATATATAGTTATAGATATGATTATAGATATATAGTTTTAGATATGATTATATATATATATATAGTTAGAGAAATGATTATAGATATATAGATATGATTATAGATATATAGCGATAGATATGGTTACAGATATATAGTTATAGATATGAATATAGATATATAGTTATAAATATGAATATATATACATATATATATATATATATATATATATATATATATATATATATATGATATATATATATATAGACTGATATATATATGATATATAGATATATATATGTATATATATATATATATATATGTATATATATATATATATATATATATATATATGTATATATATATAAACATATATATATATATCATATATATATATACTGGGATCATATATATATATATATATATATATATATATATATATATATGTATATATATATATATATATATATATACTGATATATATATATATATATATATAAAGGATATATATATATACTATTTTATACATACATATATATATATATATATATACATCATTTATATATATATATATGATATATATATATATATATATATAAAGGATATATATATATACTATATATATCCATCATATATATATATATATATATATATATCATATATATATATATATATGATATATAGTATATTTTCATATATATATATATATATATACTATATATATATATCATATATACATATATATATATATATATATATATATATATATATATATATATATATATATATATATATATATATATATATATATGTATGTATATATATATATATATATATATATATATATATATATATATATATATATATATATATATATTTATATCATTTATATATATAGTTAAACTGATAAAAGTATATTTTCAGCTGTATAACATATAGACAGAAATGCACACATACCAAGTTCTATGCACACTCAAAAATTATCTAAACATATATTCTGTTCATCTGAATTTACACTGGGATCATAAATTGACTAACTTTTAGCTTGAGTTTCCACTTAATCTTCCAAGACCATCCTCTTCCAGGAAGCTCTAGTTACTGATAAAAGTATATTTTCAGTTATAAAGGATTCTTGAATACGAGTTTAAGTCCATTATTTATTTATTTTTCATTATTATTATTTATTATTATTATTATTTTTTTTTTGCCTTTTCATATTTGAGTGAAGAAATTATTTATTTTCGATTACTTTTATTAGTGTCTTTGTGTTTATATCGACATACTGCTGCCTAGTAAATGTACTGTCGACTGTAGTTTTGTTTGTGTACCGATAGATGGCTCCACAAGCGCTCATCCACCCAGGTCAGTACACCCACGTGACCTCCATTTTTTTTTATTTTTTTTTTTTCGGTTTGTATATATATATATTTTTTTAAATAATCATAATATCGACGTTTCTTTTATTTTCCGTTATGTTTATTACCTGATAATTATAATATCGGTTTCTTTCTGTGCTTATTTTCAAGTGATATCGATGTTCTTTCATTATTTTAGACACTATCATTGTTGACATGTATTAACAATACTACTAATAAAACAAATCAACTGGAGTCTTTTCGAAATGAAAATTAAGGATATAGAGGTGCGATAGGTAGGGCAAGTAATCAAATAATTTGTGATAAAACACTTTTGGAGACTTCTATGTGTAAAGACAAACAATGAAAAACAAAGAAAAAACACAGCGTACTGGCATATATATATATATATATATATATATATATATATATATATATATATATATATATATATATATATATATATATATATATATATATATATATATATATATATATATATATATATATATATATATATATATATATATATATATATATATATATTTGCAATCCTGGCTTCATCATTAAGTTGACTATCATATTCCATACGTTTTTTTTCTGTCTACTTAAGTGTCTATCCATCTTCTGCTTCTCCTATCTACCCGTTTATCAGTGACTATCATTATGTATATTTATCGTCTCATGCTCCTGTGTCCCTATTTTTTATCCTTTGTTTACGCATGTGTATATTTTCCTTGTTTAACTGTGTATCTGTTTATTTGTT
>NC_091561.1:41925779-41935779 GCF_042767895.1 Penaeus vannamei
TTTTTTTTTTTAGGATTTTTGACAGGAAGGAGAACCTATCAGTCAAGCTTCTTAATGACGTAAAATTGCTGACTGACTGTTTTCCAGATTTCTCACAGTCGATTCATCATCGTTGCTAACAGGGAGACATATATTTTTTTTTTTCTATATTGCTGTAATATCTCTAATTCCATTTTTTTGTTGAATGATCTTCCTCAGTCTATTTTAAGTACATAGTCGAGCCGACGAATCAGCTTAAGAAGCTTCTCTCGCTTATAAAAACTCCAAACAAATATTATAACCGGACTGAATCCTATTTCTGAAAGGAAAAATAAATGAATTGGTACACTTAAATGCCTTCAAACCAGACTTTAAGAGAATGCATCCCGACCTCTCTCATTCTTGCTAATGTCCATCCTGAAATACTGAAATGCATTCTCAATATTCAGTTAGTGTTTAGAGGATTATATATCCTGATAAGGAGTAACTCACGGTCGGTTAGTTAAAATTTTGCGAGGCCAGAAGCAATGAACATTCAGTACACGAACATGTATTTACTCTGAAACGCACATTTACGTCTAGACATGCATATCTACCGTATGAATAGATAGATACATGTATACATATCTGATAGATAGAGATATGCATTTATTTCTGTGTATATGCATGTCTATGTGCGAATATTTATCGGGTTGGGACTTGCAAAATTTGACAAACCGGCCGTAGATTTACAACCAGGAACTCCAAGGTCTTTTAAAGAACATTGAACTCTTTTGCGCATAAGATCTCACACTGTATCAGTAGCTAATCCGTCTAAGTGTGGATTTCTATTCAGATTGCTAAGCAATTTCCCCCCTCGGTATAAGGGGGAATAACAGGTTTACATCACGAAGGAGAAACGAAAAAGAGGAAGAAGTAGTAGATGAGAAATAAATGTAGGAATAGACGTAGGAGTAGAAGAAAAAGAATTATCATTATTACTAGTAGTAGTAGTAGCAGTATTGATAGTAGCAAAATATGAAATTTCAGTTAAAAGAAACGAAAAAGGGTGAAGAAAAAGTCAAAATAAACTTAGATAATAGACGTAGAATTAGAAGAAAAGAAAAGAAAGAAGAAGAATTATCATTATTAACAGTAACAGTGTTCCTAGTAGCAAGAATAAGAAAATTGTTAAGATCACAACTCGATCTTAAATTCCTTTCTCCCTTACCTCCTCAGTCATCGGTTGTATAAGACAAATAATGGAAAGTACACAACTTGCGCGTGTACTTAGGCATCTTGCTTGATCGCACAGTACCCACCAGATTGTGGAAATGCTGTGTGGATGTTTCAATGTAGTGACTATAGTTCTTTATTTTACTTCTAAATTCTAGAGTCACTTTCTTACTTTGACCTTCTTGATTAAGGTTATTATTAATGTTGTTATCATTATTAGTATGAGTATTATTAGTATTATCATAATTTTTATTATTATTACTAGTATTACTAATGTTATTATTACTTCTACTGTTATTATTGCTATTATCATTAAAATTGTTGTTATTGTACGAAATTCTGTCATCATTATTATTATTATCAACATTATTATTATTATTGCCATTGTTGTTGTTCTTTTCATTGTTGTCATTGTTTTTAATATTTAGCATTATTTTGTTGTTTTCCTGTTGTTGTTATGAATGTTATTATTGTTATTATTGTTATTATTATTGTTATTACTATTGTTTTCATTATTACCATTACTATTATTATTATCATTGTTATTATTACTATCTTTATTATTATCACTCTTTATTATCTTAATCATGATTATAACTACCATTTTCATTATTTTTCTCTCTCTCTTTCACTCTTCCTTCCTTCCCTCCTTCCCTCCCTCCCTCCTTCCCTCCCTCTCCTACCCTTTCCCTCCCTCCCTCTCTTACTCTTTCCCTCCTTCCCTCCCTCCCTCCCTCCCTCCCACCTTCCCTCCCTCCTCCCTCCACTTTCCCTCCCACCTTCCCTCCCTCCCTCCCTCCCTCTCCTACCCTTTCCCTCCCTCCCTCCCTCCCACCTTCCCTCTCTTTCACTAAATGCATTCATTGGCATAAACGAAATTCAATTCCAATCCACAGCTCGTATAACATACTTGTTGCACACTCGAAGCCTTCCCTAGAGGACAAACAGTATCCATTTCTAACTAGCGTTGATTTTGAGTCGAATTACATTCACCTTTTAAGCTAAACATTCGTTAACTGTGTGTGTGTATATATATATCCACAAACAAAATACATACATGTTTGTCTTCCCTTTATTTCTACCTCACCCTAAACACAGGAACAACATAATAGAAAAAAATGATTAGTCAAAAATACACACAAACAAATACATATTTATCCTCCGTACCCTAATATCCACACACACAAGCAAATACCCACTAACAAAAACATGCTTTTCCTTCATACTTCTCCCTCTCCCTTGCCTCCCTCCCTTTCCCTCCCCATTAGCCTCCTACCCTCTCCTCTCCTCCCTCCCCTTGCCTTCCCCCCTCTCCTCCTCCCTCCCTCTTTCCCTCCCGCCCTCTCCTTCCCCCTTACCTCCCCTCCTCTCCCCCTCCCCTTTCCCTCCCCCTTCTCCTCCTCCCTCCTCTCTCTTTCCCTCCCCCCCTCTCCTCTCCTTCCCTCTTGCCTCCCACCCTCTCATCCCTCCCTCCCCCTTGGCCTCCCACCCTCTCCTCTCCCTCCCTCTTCCCCTCTCCTCTCTCCTTCTCCCTCCCCCCACTCTCCTCTCCCTCCCTCTTTCCCTCCCACTCTCTCCTCTTCCCTCCCACCTTTCCCTCCCACCCTCTCCTCTTCCTCCCCACCTCCCCAGGTAAGGGGGGAAGCCCCTTACCTCCCACCCTCACCCCCCTTTCCCTCTCCTCCTCCCTCCCCCCTTCCCTTCCCCCTTGCCTCCCCCCCTCCCCCTTTCCCTCCCACCCTCTCCTCCCCTCCCCCCTCAACGAGAGAGGAACAGCAGAGGAGGCGAGTGACAACCACTCTCTCATCCCCCAGGGAGAGGAGAGACTAAATGTAATTATGCGCATGTGTTCCCCGGGGCCCCATATGTCGACTGTGACTGGTTCGCATCACGCGCCTCCTATGTTTTGTGGCTTTTTGAAAACAGGCTTGAAGTTTATGGGCTTTGATTCTCTTCGTTTCTTTGAAGTCGGGGGCGGTATTTATTATTATTATTTTTTTTTGGTGATTTTGTTGTTGTTGTTGTTGTTATCGGTGCTTTTGTTGTTGTTGCTGTTTATATTATCATTGCTGTAATTATTATGGTTATTATTATTGTTATAATAATTATTGTTATTTTCATGTTCTTTTATTATTGTTATTATTATTACTGTTATTATTCTATCATTATTATCATTATTGTTATTATTTTATCATTATTATCATTACTGTTATTATTGTATCATTATTACGATCATTATTACCATTATCATTACAACTATTGCTATTATTATTATAATTATTACTAATATTATCATTATTGTTATCGTCATTACTATTATCATTTTTGTCATATTCATTACCATCATTATAGCTGATATTATTATTATTAGTATTAGTATTATTATCACCATTATTATTATTATTAATTTCATTGTTTTTCTTATTGTGATTATTATTATCATTATAATTATCATTATCATCATTATCATTATTAATGTCATTATCATTATTATTACGTTTATTCTTGTTGTTTTTGTTGCTGTTGTTACAAATGTTGTTATTGTTATTGTTATCATTATTACTATTATTATTATCATTATCATAATTTATATTATTATTTTCATTGTTATCCTTCTTTATACACATTACCACACACAAACACACACACATTACACATAACACCATCGTAATGGGGGCCACACGCTTCCTTCTTCCCACACTCATTTCTCCCCTTCAACCCCTTCCCAATCTTTACCCAAATCCCACTCCACCTTCCCAATCCCCCATTCTAATGCCACTCCACCTCCAGATCCCCTAACCACTCCCACTCCACTCCCCTACCCGCGGCAGCAACAGTGCCCACACCCACTCGAAATGCAAGGCTGCTCTCTCTCTATGTCTCTCTTTCTCTTTCTCATTGTCTGTCTCTCTCTCTTCTCTCTCTCTCTCTCTCCTCCCTCCCTCCTCTCTTTCCCCCTCCTCCCTCTCTCTCTCTCTCTCTTCCTCCACTCCCCCCACATCTCTCTCTCACTCTTCCTCCCTCCCCTCCTTCCTTCCCCACGCCCTCTCTCTCCTTCCTCCCCCCACCCCCACCCTCCCCCTCTCGTTCCCTCCCACCCTCTCTCCCTCTCCCTCTCTCTCTCTCCCTCCCACCGCCTCCCCCTCTCCCCTCCCTCCCTCCTTCCCATCCTCTCCTCGCCACCCACCCTCTCCCTCCCTCCCACCATCTCTCCCAACCCCCACCCTCCCCCTCCCACCCAATCCACCCTCTCCCTCCCACCCACCCTCTCTCTCTCTCTCCCTGTCACTCCATCTCCCAGGACCAGCGTACACTGCCAGCCACACCCGCCACAGGTTCACTCCCCACCATTCCCTCTGAAATCGTCTCAAGGGTTCCCACGGGAGGCAGTCGACGAGGGGCGCGTGACCACGGGCCGGACTCTCTTCTTATTAAACCCAGAAGGGGGTCTTCCTTGCTTTTCCCTCGCTGTCTCTGTCTGTTTGTTTGTCTGTCTGTTTGTATATGTGTGTGTGTGTGTGGGGCGTGGGGGTGTGTATAGATACATACATATGTGTAAATATATGTATATATATATATATATATATATATATAGAGAGAGAGAGAGAGAGAGAGAGAGAGAGAGAGAGAGAGAGAGAGAGAGAGAGAGAGAGAGAGAGAGAGAGAGAGAGAGAGAGAGAGAGAGAGAGAGAGAGAGAGAGAGAGAGAGAGAGAGAGAGAGAGAGAGAGAGAGAAAGAGAGAGAGAGAGAGAGAGAGAGACAGAGAGAGAGAGAGAGAGAGAGAGAGAGAGAAAAAAACAGAGAAAGAGAGAGAGAATCAAAAATAGAGACTAACAGAAAAAAAAAACAGACACACAAACAGACAAAGATTTATACTTCAATCTAAAAAAAATAAAAAATAAAAAAATACCACAGACAGACAAACAATAAAAGAGACAAACAAACAACCATAGAAAGAAAAAAACAATCAAGTTAAAGAAACAAAAGAGACAGAGAAAAGAAACAGCCAGAGAGCCTGTGTTCACATTCAATGGTTTTGTGATTTACATGAGTTTCATTCTGGGATTTCGCGTATGCAAATTCCTGGCTTAGACTAACGGGTTTGTAATGTTATCCAGAGTTTCCGATCCAGCCATTCTAGCACGATTTGGCCGGCCATATAGTGTCTCTCTCTTTCTGTTATGATGAGTAGCGATAGAGAATAGAGCGAAGGTCAAACAGAAACTTAAATCAATCCTTATGGGAGTAGGATACTTCCTTTCTTTCTTTTTTTCTCTCTTTCTCTTTGTCTTTCTCTATCTCTATCTCTCTCTCTCTCACTCTCACTCTCTCTCTATCGCTCGCTCTTGCTCTCTCTCTCTCTCTCGCTCTCGCTCTCGCTCTCGCTCTCGCTCTCTCTCTCTCTCTCTCTCTCTCTCTCTCTCTCTCTCTCTCTCTCTGTCTCTCTCTCTGTCTCTGTCTCTCTCTCTGTCTCTGTCTCTCTCTCTCTCTCTCTCTCTCTCTCTATATATATATATATATATATATATATATATATATATATATATATATAGCTGGTTTATAGGATTTCATAGATTAAAATAAATTGGTTATTGAGCAAAGTAGCTGTTTTGTTTTTTATGAAGTTTTACGTTCTTCAAAACACTGACATAAATTGCAATATTAGAAATTAAATATACCATCTAACATGAAACGAATAAAGAGGCTATTCGTCTATTTCAGCAACAAAGACTATACCAAAGTACACGAGTTCGTATAATAAGTATATTCCTGATAACGAAAACATGAGACAATAATACTCTGAAGTGAAGAGGTTAATGGATTTAATGAGAATGAGGTTGTTATAACGACATTAATAATATTACTTAAAAATAACAGGCAGGAAAAGAAAGAAATATATCAAGCCAAAAGAGCAAGAGGAGGAATCAACGGCATTCCAGTTGAATTGCAAATTTTGGTTTCTCTCGCCTTGCAAGGAGGTGGAATATTGCCACAAGGGTTGCAGTGGGCAGAGCGTTGCACAACCACATCCGGGAAATCAGACTTTTTCCCCTCCGATTGTGCAATACTTTGTCGTAATAATTTGATTCAACAGATACCGAATTTGCCATCCTCTCAAGTCATTATTGTTATCATCAATATCATGATTTTAACCATTGTGTTGTAATAGTTATGTTACGATTTCTACTTCCACTACTTCCACTACTATTATTATTTCTACCTCCATCACTATAAATACTGCTTTTAATACCACTACCAATATTACTTCTACTCCTACTACTATTTCTACTACCATCACCATAAGTACTACTTTTAATGCCACCTCCAATATTAATTCTACCACTGCTACTGCTCTACTAGTAACGACTATTCCATAAAATTATATAATATCAATAACAACACCATTAATAATAACTATGACGTCTCTATTCGCCATAAAGAAAATAACAAGACTGTCCACTATGGATACCATCATTATTGTTCCAGTTATCACTAACATAATTTGTATTTTTTCTGAAATATTGTATAATAACTGAGTTGTTTTCATGTGCAACTTTGGCGACAAACTTATTATCACTATTATATTTTGGCCTTTTCTTATAATATTTGCTATGATAACTGCTAAATTGTTTCGCTTTAGTAGAGGCAGCACTATAACATCATTATCATCCATTCCTATTTTTCCGTCTTTTGTAATATATAATTGTCATTATTCTTACTTTGACAAAGATTTGTCTCAGCAACTCCTAGGAGAAGAGTCCGACAAAATACAGCTTCATTGTTACTACAGTACTCGATACAACAAAATCAGTTTCACATTTTTCTGTTTAAGTGGCCATCAACATTCATCAAACGTAAATGAATGTAAATGGACTCTTTTCAACTTAGTACTAGAGAGTTACATAAATACTAGAAGAGTTGTTTTAGCTGCTACTGATACCAATACAGCCATTAATGAGGTTATTATGTCCTCACTGCCATCAGCATAATCACCCAGACAACAATTCCTGTACTGATCCCAAAATACATTCCAGAGGATACACTTCACTACAATTTATATACTTAGGTTACGGTGCAATACACTGAAGAACCTCGATGAAGAAAGAGCTATAGACGCTTTTCTCAAAATACACCCAAAGAAGTACTAAAAACGTTGCAATAACGATGATATTCAATAAAGGAATCCGAGTTGATGAGAACCGTCACAATATCCAGTTTTAGACACGTTCAGACATCAGCTTTTGATCCGTCATCCTTTTCGCTTCTCGCTAATAATAAAAAAAAAAAAAAAAAAAAAAAAAAAATGAGACTAATTATATCACTCCTTTCAGAGAATTGTATGTATCTGACATGAATAAGTGATGTGAGAATTATGTTTGTGTGTACTGTTTGGAACTAGTTACACACGCTTTATCAAAGACATAGGAAGCAGATATTTTATTTTTATTCTGAACTGTGTAGACGCTAATATGTTCATATAGAGATGGGAAGGTTATAAGTTATGGCATATTTATATATAAAAAATCGATTATCCGTTGACAGTTAATCATTTTCATTAGAGTTGGTATTATACTTTTATTGTTATTTCCAGAATTATTTTTATTTTTGTTCTTTGTTACTTGCTACTATTATCAATATTCGTGCCTTTATCATATTAATTTTCATTGTTATTAATAATTTTATAGCAGAAGCAGTAGTAGTACTACTCCTATTACTGCTACCACTACTACTATTACTGCTACTTCTACTACTACTACTATGACTACTACTACTTCTTCTACTTCTACTACTACTACTACTACTACTACTACTACTACTACTACTACTACTTCTACTACTACTACTACTACTACTACTACTACTACTACTATTACTACTACTATTACTACTACTATTACTACTACTATTACTACTACTATTACTACTACTATTACTACTACTATTACAACTACTATTACTACTACTATTACTACTACTATTACTACTACTATTACTACTACTATTACTACTACTATTACAACTACTATTACTACTACTATTACTACTACTACTGCTACAACTAATCCTACTACTACTATTACTACTACTATTACTACTACTACTACTACTACTACTACTACTACTACTACTACTACTATTACTACTACTACTGCTACAACTAATCCTACTACTGTTACTAATAATGAATAGGAGGACCATAATGATGATGTATCTAGTACACACACGCACTTTATATATGTATGTATTTTTACGTTTACCTAAGTATCCTTGTGTTTGTGTATGTATAATGAATAAAAACATTTTTTTCGCTGGAAATACAGGTCACTAATAGCCAGGGAAAAACAAACGAACAACAAAGCCTTAATTACTTTGTATTAATTCAGATTAAACTACAAAATGACTGTAAGAGTACTAGTAATAACAGATAGAATTGCACTGCACTTACATTCTCAACTCTTACTGTGACAAAATGATAAATTATATCTATATCTATATATCTATATCTATATCTATATCTATATCTATATCTATATCTATATCTATATCTATCTATCTATCTATCTATCTATCTATCTATCTATCTGTCTATCTGTCTATCTATCTATCTATCTATCTATCTATCTATCTATCTATCTATCTATATATATATATATATATATATATATATATATATATATATATATATATATATCCTGTAAAACATCATCATTCATGCACGAATAACAGACATGTTGCTTGCTCCACTGAGGCCGTCATTGCACTGATATGGCTTCAGAATTCCCATTCCATGCAGGAATCCTTAGAAATTCCAAGTGAAACTGAAAACGAGGAGGGAGATGAGGAGGAGTTCTGAATTTGACAATAAAGAAAGTAAAGAAAGTAAAGAAAGTAAAGAAAGTAAAGATGCAATCTTCCATCGTAAATGAGAACTGGTATGTACGCTGTCTGATGGGATAAAAATAGGAGGTATTGTAATAAAGGAGGATTATACAGAATGGGAAAGATAATATGGGGATTATATGTGGTCTGTGGAAGAGCACATTGAAGAGAGACGTAACAACAGCAATGATGTAATTTTAACTTGACAAAAAAGAATAAATAAATAACCACATTAATTAGCATTATAAACTCCACAAAAAAATCTCTACGAATATAATGGTAAATGAGGATATTTGTATCTAATAACAACGAGGATAATGAGAAGGATAATAAGTATATTAATAGAAGCATAACAATGCATATATCAATAGCAGCATCTTAGGTGTTTTTTTATACGTAGAGAAAATCACAAGCCGACTTAATTATGCGAACTGTGTTGCAACAACCCCGTCTGCAACAGCGAAGAAACCTGCAAGAGATGAGCTATAAATAGTAATTTAATCAACTGAACTGAGGAGTTGCAGTTACCAAAACCCGGTAAATATGTGAATTATTATCATTATTATCATCATCATTATTATTGTTATTATTATTATTATTATTATTATTATTATTATTATTATTATTATTGTTATTATTATTATTACTATTACTATTATTATTATTATTATTATTATTATTATTATTATTATTATTATTATTATTATTATTATTGTTATTATTATCCTTTTGTAATAGTTATTTTTATTTTTGCTGATATATTTTCTGATATGGATTTTATCTACTTGTGTTGCTGTTATGTTCGTGATTATCTTTATTGCACTTAATGTCATTAATAACGGATTGCAAGAGTTCAAACGATTAATTTTCATTTTTTAGTGATGGCGATGATGGTGGTGGTGATGATGTTGGTGATGATAATGAT